>NC_073391.1:1842843-1997843 GCF_028641065.1 Leucoraja erinaceus
CTTTGTCCTCCTGTGTACAGCATCCATATGAACAGTCTGATCTGCATGTCCTCAACGTTAATTTTGTCCCGTCCAAGCAGTTACAGACACTGATTGAGCACACCGCTGCTGACTCTGATTTGCAGCAGCTGTCGGCTGTTATTCTGCGTGGTTGGCCCTGCAAGCCACACTCCCTGCCTGCTGCCGTGAGGCCGTTCTTCCTTGTTCGGGACGAGCTTGTACTTTGTGATGGAATCATTATTAAGGGCCACAAAGTGGTTATTCCTGCCTCGTTGTATGATGCCTACTATACTGCTGCCCACTCCGGGCACCCGGGTGCCGACGCCACCGTTGCCCATGCCCAGGGGCAATACTATTGGCCTGCTATGGCCAAGTACATCAAGGCTCGGGTTGCTGCGTGTGCTGCTTGCAACTCCATGGCCCCTCACCATCAACGACAACCCCTGCTACAACAGCCGGCACCTGAAATGCCCTGGTCTTCGCTGGCCGCCGATATTTTTGAGTGGCGTGGGAAGAACTATCTGGTACTTGTCGACTCATATTCATCGTGGTTTGATGTGGACCTTCTTCCCACCATTACCTCGGAGATGGTCATCAGTAAGCTGCGCCGCCACTTTGCCACGTTTGGATCTCCAGTGAAGCTACAAACTGACAACGGCCGGCAGTTCACTAGTGCTGAGTTTGCTGCCTTTGCGACCAAGTGGAACTTTGCCCATTACACAAGCAGCCCGGAATTCCCTCAGAGCAACGGGCTGGCAGAACGTGCTGTGCGCAGTGCTAAGACTTTGTTGGAACAGTCTCGCTTGTCTAATTGTGATTTCTACCAAGGACTTTTGAATTTACGTAATATTTCTCGCGATGGAGTTTTAGGTTCTCCTGCACAACGGCTCATGTCTCGCGTCCTCCGTCCTCCTATGCCCATTTCCCAACAATCCCTGACTCCTGTGGTTCGTTCCCCTGAGGCGGTCCACCGCCGCATCTCTCATCGCCATGAGATCCAGCGTCGGTCTCATGACAAGTCTTGTCGTCCTCTACCTCCCCTCTCCGCGGGCCAGGTGGTTCGCATGCAGACTTCTACTGGTTTTTCTAAACTTGCAACTGTTGTAGGGCTGGCTGACTCCCCTCGCTCCTATTTGGTGGATTACGAGGGCACTGTCTATCGTCGCAGTCGCCAGCATTTGCGTGCTGTCCGTGAGCCTCCTCCACCGGTCTCTTTCCCGTCATCGTCCACTCCCATACCTGTTCCTCCTCCTCGGGCTATCCCATGTGCCCCTGCTGTCATTCCAGCGCCTACCCTACCTCCTCCTGTGAAACCTGATATCGGCTCTCCTGTTCTTTCCCCAAGGTCCTCTCCTGTCGGTTCATCTCTTCTGTCCTCCCCTCCTCGTTCGGTTTTGGCCTCGCCGGTCTCTAGTCCCCGGCCTGCATTGCTGCCTATTCCGTCCCCCCGATCTTCGCTGCCTTTGCCTTTGGGAGAGGGGAGTGAGGGTGGTGTACGGACCCGCTCGGGCAGAGTTGTGCGGGCCCCTGATCGGTATGGTGATTATGCTTAGTTTAAGATGTTCTCTGACTATTATTGTTATTATGTGCAGGTCTGTATAATTGCCTGCTGCTGCTATTTATCTTACGGGAAGGGATGTAGATGGTTATGCATGCAACCATATATGTAACTACCTCATTAGCATATTGACCCTCCCACATTCTATAGTATAACTGTAGTCTCTGCATGTTCCCTCCCTGTTAGGTTCCAGTACGTGTGTAGACCAGATGTGGTTAGTACTGGAACGTGTGTTATTAGTGTTTAAATAAAGATCTAGCTAAAGGACTATGGACAACGTTTCATAGTACTCGGAATCACGGGGAGATGCAGCATGGAATAGGCCCTTCAGCTGACTATCCACGCCATACATAAACTACTGATTTACATTAATTATCTATTAATTCCTTGTATTGCATTTAAATTTGTTTTTAGTTCTATTTAGTTCTTTTAGCTCATAGTAGATATATTTAAGAAATATTTTGACAGTTGGTTAAGACAGAGGTGTGAATTATCTATCTGCTGTTTGTTTTTGTTTTTTTGCCCCAAACTTGTCGACGGGGCTAACTCTGGCCTTCCCACAGGATGGAATTTACTCCGACATTTGTTATGGATAATTTGTTCTCTTCCAACATTGCAAATCTCACTTTACCAATTGGTGCATGTGACAATAAATGTAAACTTGAAACTTGAAATTGCCTTTGAACTTATTGTTAACACACGTTATTGACAATGAATATATATTTGTATTTTTTTGTATTTAAATGATAATTGTTTCGATGGTTTCATTGGGCGTTGGAAGGCACCCATGAAGAGCTGATGCAGAATATAATATATGGAATTTATTTTCATTTCCATGATATTTAAAGTGTATTTTTTCCTCTCCAGGTTCTCCCTTTGTAAATGCCATTATTCACAAGGGTTTTGATGAAAGGCATGCTTACATTGGAGGGATGTTTGGAGCTGGTATTTATTTTGCTGAAAATTCATCCAAAAGTAACCAGTATGTGTATGGAATTGGTGGTGGCACAGGTTGTCCAACACATAAAGATAGGTCCTGTTACATTTGTCATAGGTAAGTTCTATTATATGTATGTTTCTTCATAACGGAAATGTTCTTATTGTGTTTAAATAGGCTTTCAATTAGTAATCTGACCTTTCATAGCTTTCATGCATAAATGTTTGAACAAGACATGATTTGTAACCAATACTTACAAATAAATGGTGTAAAATAAATGCCGCCAAGTCAGTTATACAAAATAGATGGTGCTATATCAGTAACACCCAAGGTGATCATGCCTATTAGGGTAGTGATTGCATTTGGACAAGGGTATGTTGTGCAGTCATCTGCTTGTGGAGGGATTAGAAATAACTTGGCTGTTGATACTTTTGCAAAATAATTTTTCTAATGTCATGCTTTCCGAAATGCAGCTTTTGAAATATTGTGCCTATCGCTTAAGCACTGAGAATCGTGAAGTGTGGTCTATGACTTAACTGGCCTCAGTATCAAAAATATTAACACTTTTAATTGGTTTAAGAGTCGTGAAGTTATAGGGTATTTTCTCTATTTCTGGCTGCTTTCTACTGGCAATGTTAATTTTCACTATTTCTCTTCAACAGGCAAATGGTGTTCTGTCGTGTTACGTTGGGAAAATCATTTTTGCAGTTCAGTGCAATAAAAATGGCTCATGCACCACCTGGTCACCATTCTGTCACTGGTCGCCCTAGTGTAAATGGATTAGCATTGGCAGAATATGTTATTTATAGAGGTGAACAGGTATATTAAAGAAATATTCCTTCACTGCAATTTTGCAACTGGTACACAAATACTTTTTACAGTGTTCATTCAATAAATGTTTTATTTGAGAATAGGATTTAAAGAAGGGAAACACAGCTGATTCAAACATTCACCTACCACTAAGAAATGAAAATTAATCCTAATGTCACAACAAATACAACAATATCCCATTATCGTAACTATGTTTGACGGGAATCAGCCTATTGTGTAACATCCTGTACTGAATATGAATTCCACCAGCTTGACTGTGTGGTCATTAAATAATCTGAATCTGAATTTGGCACAGATCCCAAGTATGATACCACATTTTTTTTGTTTGCTTTTTGAACTTTGAGATTTTGTTAAATGTGCATCTGTAAATGAGGCCAAAACTACTATACAGTTGACACCAAGGGAAAGTGGCTTCTGAAACTTCAGTAAAATTAGGATAGATTCCTCCAAACTGATGCATATTCCCTCCTTGCCATAACAATTTTGCAAACTAATGTCTGAAGAAGGGTCTTGACCCAAAACATCACCCATTCCTTCTATCCAGAGACGCTGCCTGTCCCACTGAGTTACTCCAGCATTTTGTGTCTATCTTCAATGTAAACCAGCATCTGCAGTTCCTTCCTAGACAGTTTTTAACATGTTTTATTTGAATTACAAATTGATAACTTGCTTTACTGCACTTTGCAGAATGGTTTTATTTGAATTCTGGATCCTTTTGTTAATGTATCTATTAAATTTTGTAGAGTTTATTTAATGAGAGTTTCAAAACATTGAGAAAAATACTTTTAATAATAGTTAAAACTATGGGACACCTTAAACTTTTTTTCTCTTTCTTACCAGGCTTACCCAGAATATTTGATAACCTACCAAATTATGAAGCCAGAAAACTCAACTGATTGATGGACAAATGGGGTTTGGTACATGTACAGTAAGCCACAAAATACGTCCAATGCACTCCAACTTGTGTATTTGTTTTCTATGTGTAAATGTTACATTTTTAAAACCAAAAAAACACATTTTAATTGTGAAATCCGTGGCTTTGATACTGTACAAAATAACTTTATGGATTTACCTACCCATATTTTAGCACTTTAATAGAGCCATCCCAAAATAATTTGTCTTTGTTCTTGGAGAAGTTGTGTAGTTATTTGAACAAAATTGTATTGATGCATTTGATTGGTTTTGTACTTCAAAGTGATCCATCCTGATATTCCTTGAAGTCTATAAAAAAATTACATATCAATCATCATAATCTTCATCACATTTAATGTTGCCATGCGTTTTCATTGTAAAAACAATTGTAAATAAGAATGTTTTTTGTATTGCTTTGATATCTTATTTACACTGCTTGCATCACATGCATGTGCTGTTCTCGCAATGCAAGGAAGGACAGCCTACCTTTACAACCTGGTCTACTGAAGATCTCACCATGCCAGGAAGCATCAGAATTAAAAGTCCAAAAACTATGCAAGGTTTGGTATAAGCAGTATATCATTGTTGGCTGCACTTATTCAAAATGGCTTGCTGAAGTAAAGTCCCATGGTGGATTAATGTGTATGTATCGTATATTTTTATGTTTGCATAGCATGTAAAATAATCCCGTAGTCTTTGTGGTGCTTTTGCAAGGATTTGTAACTTGCAATGCATTTTAAGTAATATTTCTAAGACTTTTATAGAATTATTGTATTGCAAGTGAAACCTACTCATTTAAAATTTCCATCTAATAAAGACTAAAATACATTACATTTCATTTCAATTATATGGTTTTAGGTTTCCTGCACAACGGCTCATGTCTCGGTCCTCCTATGCCCCATTTCCCAACATTACTCCTGTGGTTCGTTCCCCTAAGGCGGTCCACCGCCGCATCTCTCATCGCCATGAGACCCAGCGTCGGTCTCATGACAAGTCTTGTCGTCCTCTACCTCCCCTCTCCGCGGTGCCAGGTGGTTCGCGTGCAGACTTCTACTGGTTTTTCTAAACTTGCAACTGTTGTAGGGCTGGCTGACTCCCCTCGCTCCTATTTGGTGGATTACGAGGGCACTGTATATCGTCTCAGTCGCCAGCATTTGCGTGCTGTCCGTGAGCCTCCTCCACCAGTCTCTTTCCCGTCCACATCCTCTCCTTTACCTGTTCCTCCTCCTCGGGCTATCCCATGTGCCCCTGCTGTCATTCCCGCGCCTACCCTACCTCCTCCTGTGAAACCTTATATCGGCTCTCCTGTTCTTTCCCCAAGGTCCTCTCCTGTCGGTTCATCTCTTCTGTCCTCCCCTCCTCGTTCGGTTTTGGCCTCGCCGGTCTCTAGTCCCCGGCCTGCATTGCTGCCTATTCCGTCCCCCCGATCTTCGCTGCCTTTGCCTTTGGGAGAGGGGAGTGAGGGTGGTGTACGGACCCGCTCGGGCAGAGTTGTGCGGGCCCCTGATCGGTATGGTGATTATGCTTAGTTTAAGATGTTCTCTGACTATTATTGTTATTATGTGCAGGTCTGTATAATTGCCTGCTGCTGCTATTTATCTTACGGGAAGGGATGTAGATGGTTATGCATGCAACCATATATGTAACTACCTCATTAGCATATTGACCCTCCCACATTCTATAGTATAACTGTAGTCTCTGCATGTTCCCTCCCTGTTAGGTTCCAGTACGTGTGTAGACCAGATGTGGTTAGTACTGGAACGTGTGTTATTAGTGTTTAAATAAAGATCTAGCTAAAGGACTATGGACAACGTCTAGCTTCCTTTACATATGTGACTGCACTTTTGTGGTTCATAGTACTCGGAATCACGGGGAGATGCAGCATGGAATAGGCCCTTCAGCTGACTATCCACGCCATACATAAACTACTGATTTACATTAATTATCTATTAATTCCTTGTATTGCATTTAAATTTGTTTTTAGTTCTATTTAGTTCTTTTAGCTCATAGTAGATATATTTAAGAAATATTTTGACAGTTGGTTAAGACAGAGGTGTGAATTATCTATCTGCTGTTTGTTTTTGTTTTTTTGCCCCAAACTTGTCGACGGGGCTAACTCTGGCCTTCCCACAGGATGGAATTTACTCCGACATTTGTTATGGATAATTTGTTCTCTTCCAACATTGCAAATCTCACTTTACCAATTGGTGCATGTGACAATAAATGTAAACTTGAAACTTGAAATTGCCTTTGAACTTATTGTTAACACACAAGTTATTGACAATTAATATATATTTGTATTTTTTTGTATTTAAATGATAATTGTTTCGATGGTTTCATTGGGCGTTGGAAGGCACCCATGAAGAGCTGATGCAGAATATAATATATGGAATTTATTTTCATTTCCATGATATTTAAAGTGTATTTTTTCCTCTCCAGGTTCTCCCTTTGTAAATGCCATTATTCACAAGGGTTTTGATGAAAGGCATGCTTACATTGGAGGGATGTTTGGAGCTGGTATTTATTTTGCTGAAAATTCATCCAAAAGTAACCAGTATGTGTATGGAATTGGTGGTGGCACAGGTTGTCCAACACATAAAGATAGGTCCTGTTACATTTGTCATAGGTAAGTTCTATTACATGTATGTTTCTTCATAACGAAATGTTCTTATTGTGTTTAAATAGGCTTTCAATTAGTAATCTGACCTTTCATAGCTTTCATGCATAAATGTTTGAACAAGACATGATTTGTAACCAATACTTACAAATAAATGGTGTAAAATAAATGCCGCCAAGTCAGTTATACAAAATAGATGGTGCTATATCAGTAACACCCAAGGTGGTCATGCCTATTAGGGTAGAGATTGCATTTGGACAAGGGTATGTTGTGCAGTCATCTGCTTGTGGAGGGATTAGAAATAACTTGGCTGTTGATACTTTTGCAAAATAATTTTTCTAATGTCATGCTTTCCGAAATGCAGCTTTTGAAATATTGTGCCTATCGCTTAAGCACTGAGAATCGTGAAGTGTGGTCTATGACTTAACTGACCTCGGTATCAAAAATATTAACACTTTTAATTGGTTTAGGAGTCGTGAAGCTATAGGGTATTTTCTCTATTTCTGGCTGCTTTCTACTGGCAATTTAAATTTTCACTATTTCTCTTCAACAGGCAAATGGTGTTCTGTCGTGTTACGTTGGGCAAATCATTTTTGCAGTTCAGTGCAATAAAAATGGCTCATGCACCACCTGGTCACCATTCTGTCACTGGTCGCCCTAGTGTAAATGGATTAGCATTGGCAGAATATGTTATTTATAGAGGTGAACAGGTATATTAAAGAAATATTCCTTCACTGCAATTTTGCAACTGGTACACAAATACTTTTTACAGTGTTCATTCAATAAATGTTTTATTTGAGAATAGGATTTAAAGAAGGGAAGCACAGCTGATTCAAACATTCACCTACCACTAAGAAATGAAAATTATTCCTAATGTCACAACAAATACAACAATATCCCATTATCGTAACTATGTTTGACGGGAATCAGCCTATTGTGTAACATCCTGTACTGAATATGAATTCCACCAGCTTGACTGTGTGGTCATTAAATAATCTGAATCTGAATTTGGCACAGATCCCAAGTATGATACCACATTTTTTTTGTTTGCTTTTTGAACTTTGAGATTTTGTTAAATGTGCATCTGTAAATGAAGCCAAAACTACTATACAGTTGACACCAAGGGAAAGTGGCTTCTGAAACTTCAGTAAAATTAGGATAGATTCCTCCAAACTGATGCATATTCCCTCCTTGCCATAACAATTTTGCAAACTAATGTCTGAAGAAGGGTCTTGACCCAAAACATCACCCATTCCTTCTATCCAGAGATGCTGCCTGTCCCACTGAGTTACTCCAGCATTTTGTGTCTATCTTCAATGTAAACCAGCATCTGCAGTTCCTTCCTAGACAGTTTTTAACATGTTTTATTTGAATTACAAATTGATAACTTCCTTTACTGCACTTTGCAGAATGGTTTTATTTGAATTCTGGATCCTTTTGTTTATGTATCTATTAAATTTTGTAGAGTTTATTTAATGAGAGTTTCAAAACATTGAGAAAAATACTTTTAATAATAGTTAAAACTATGGGACACCTTAAACTTTTTTTCTCTTTCTTACCAGGCTTACCCAGAATATTTGATAACCTACCAAATTATGAAGCCAGAAAACTCAACTGATTGATGGACAAATGGGGTTTGGTACATGTACAGTAAGCCACAAAATACGTCCAATGCACTCCAACTTGTGTATTTGTTTTCTATGTGTAAATGTTACATTTTTAAAACCAAAAAAACACATTTTAATTGTGAAATCCGTGGCTTTGATACTGTACAAAATAACTTTATGGATTTACCTACCCATATTTTAGCACTTTAATAGAGCCATCCCAAAATAATTTGTCTTTGTTCTTGGAGAAGTTGTGTAGTTATTTGAACAAAATTGTATTGATGCATTTGATTGGTTTTGTACTTCAAAGTGATCCATCCTGATATTCCTTGAAGTCTATAAAAAAATTACATATCAATCATCATAATCTTCATCACATTTAATGTCGCCATGCGTTTTCATTGTAAAAACAATTGTAAATAAGAATGTTTTTTGTATTGCTTTGATATCTTATTTACACTGCTTGCATCACATGCATGTGCTGTTCTCGCAATGCAAGGAAGGACAGCCTACCTTTACAACCTGGTCTACTGAAGATCTCACCATGCCAGGAAGCATCAGAATTAAAAGTCCAAAAACTATGCAAGGTTTGGTATAAGCAGTATATCATTGTTGGCTGCACTTATTCAAAATGGCTTGCTGAAGTAAAGTCCCATGGTGGATTAATGTGTATGTATCGTATATTTTTATGTTTGCATAGCATGTAAAATAATCCTGTAGTCTTTGTGGTGCTTTTACAAGGATTTGTAACTTGCAATGCATTTTAAGTAATATTTCTAAGACTTTTATAGAATTATTGTATTGCAAGTGAAACCTACTCATAAAAAATTTCCATCTAATAAAGACTAAAATACATTACATTTCATTTCAATTATATGGTTCTATTATTGCAGCTATACAATGGCTCTTTACTATTATTGCAGTTATACAATGGCGAGACATACAAAAATTCTTTGGTCTGCAGTCTTCTATGTCGTGCTAAGCACTAAATCCAAATACTTCTTTAAATGTCAGGAATATTTGCTTCCACAATCTCACGCAGTGTCTGCCAGATTTTTCCTTGATTTTTTTTTAAGTCTGAGATTCTCCCCCTAATGGGCCTGTCCCACTTATGTAACTTTTTCGGCGACTGCCAGCACCCGTCATAGGTCGTTGCAGGTCGCCGAAAATGTTCAACATGGTGAAAATCGAGCGGCGACCAGAAAGACTGTTTGGGCGACTGAGGAGACTACTCACGATCATACAGGCGACACCCCGGCCCAAAGAGCAGTACCTTGTTCTGGTCGTCGCTGGATTTTCAACATGTTGAAATTTTTCGGCGACCTGCAACAACCTATGACGGGTGCCGGCAGTCGCCGAAAAAGTCAGGTAATTGGGACAGGCCCATTACTTACCTTAAAGCAATGCTTTCTGTTCTTGGACCTCTGTCCTGGGGAAAGGTTTTTCACAATCCATTCTTATTTTTAATGTTGCAAGAATCTGAAAGCCATAGAGCACTGGATCTCAAGGACTTTAAATTTCCATGTTTTTCCCTTTATCCCTTTCTGTACTAAGGCCTCCTTGAATATATTTGTCTGATGTTCAAATCAGTTTTCCTGTATTTCTATTGTTGCCACAAACTTATATCCTCAGAATAAAAATGCCTTTTAATATTACTGACCCCAACACGAGCTATATTTTACCATATCCAATGATCATTGGTTGTTGTGAATGTACTACTGGCTTTGTCTGACATGAACCCCTGACTCTCTTTAGTTTGGAGATGGAACATTGAAACTGGCTCTTTGGCCCACCAAGTCTTTGGTCCACACTGACCATCGATCACCTGTTCACCGTAGTTCTACTTATCCCACACTTCCATTCCCCACACACCAGAGGCCAATTAACCTACAAACCCACATATCATTAATATGTGGGAGGAAACCGGAGCTCCTGAAGGAAACCACCACAGTCGCAGAGAGTACATGCAAACTCCGTAAGGACAGCACCCAGTCATGATCAAACTGTCACTGTCACTGCAAGGCAGCAACTCTACAAGCTGTGCCACTGTGCTGCCCTTTAACAAAGAACTTGTTTCCACCATGTCACCTTGAGCATGGTGTCAAACTGTCACGGTTCTCAAACAAAAAGGACCATATCTTGGTTAGAAGTTGCTGATTATATTATGAAAGATAATTATTGTGTCATGATGATTTAGAGTGCAGGAGGCTATTCGGCTCATTGTACCTGAGTCAGGCAAAGAGCTCACCAGTATTTCAGCCCAAACTCTTAATCTTGCGTGTCCTAGTATTTCAAGCACAGTATACCCTCATTTTAACAGACTTCTCTATAATGGATTTTGGTTATAGCGGATGGTCCAACCAATGACTGCCTGCGCCGCTAGCAGTGCTGTCTGCCCACGCTACGTCTTAGCCCCTCACCACACTGGCCTGCTGCTGACACCAAAGTCTCCCCAGGTGTCACCTGCCACCTCTATCCCGCCTGAGCCTCCATTTTGTCCGTTCCCATGCTGCCACTGCCGCAACACCCCCCTGCGCCTGTTGCCGCCACTTCCACCCCTTACCTGCATTGGGCCGCAACCAATGTCACCGATCCTCACCTCTCCCCCGGCTGCCAGCAAGACAGGGCCATCAGCTGACCTGCATGCCAGGCCCAGTTCCACAATAACAGTCTGAAGAAGGGCCCCGAACCGCAGTTTCGCCTCTCCATGTTCTCCTGAGATGCAGCCTGACCATCGGCAATAATGGACACCATTCCCACCCCCCCCACACGGTCAATTATAATGCTTGCTTACTGTACATATCTTAAGTACTTTGTGATTAATGTTTTTTGCCTCCATTATCATTTTGGGCAATGAGTTACAGGATTCCATCATCATCTAGGTGAGGGGAGAAAGAAACTAATAAAATATCCCAAGAGTTGTCAACGTCAAGGTCCTGAGCGTGCATATCTCTGAATATCTGCTTGGATCCAGCACATTAATGCCGTCTGTTTTTCAATGCCTCTACGTTCTTAGTCAAATGAGACTTGGTATGTAAACATACTCTTGAACCTCTGCACATGTACAGTGGAAAGCAATTTGACTGGTTACATCTCTGCCTGGTTCAGCATCTCAAATGTCCAGGAATGAAGGAGATGACAAAAAGTGGTGAATACTGGTCATCCCAGCATCGAAGGGACCTATAGTATCAACCAGCATCTGCAGCTCTTTGTTTCCGTATATGGTATAATGTTGGAGCACGTGACACTGACAAATAGCAACCCCAGTAGCCATAAGCCAACACATGACTTCATCCTAATGCTCATAGTACCATGCTTTGAAAGGTGAGCAACACTACAAAAGTGAACATTTTCAAAGAACATACATTTAAGTGTGTGAAATGTTTATAACTCTGTGAGACAGATTACTCTTTGAGGCAGATTACTATCTAAATGGTGTCAAGTTGGGAAAAGTGGAAGTACAACGGGATCTGGGGGTCCTTGTACATCAGTCTATGAAAGTAAGCATGCAGGTATAGCAGGCAGTGAAGAAAGCGAATGGCATGTTGACCTTTATAACATGAGGAATCGAATAGGTAAGTAAGTTTATTGGCCAAGTATTCACATACAAGGAATTTGCCTTGGTGCTCCACCCAACAAGTAACAAGATGACATACAATGACAAATACGAATGACTCGGAAAACACTAAACAATAATAATAAAACATTAATGATAAAACACCATTGATCAAGCATGTGAACCAACAAAATACCAGATCAAAAGGAGGCTACAGATTTTTGGCTGTTGAGTAGAGCAACTAATCGTGGATAAAAACTGTTTATGTGGCTGTGGCAGCTTTGACAGTCCGATGTCGCCTTCCAGAGGGAAGTGATTAAAAGAGTTTGTGGCCAGGGTGAGAGGGGTCAGAGATGATCTTGCCCGCTCGCTTCCTGGCCCTTGCAGTGTACAGTTCATCAATGGGGGGAAGATTGCAGCCAATAACCTCTGCTGATCGGACGATTCGCTGCAGCCTCCAGGTGTGGTGCTTGGTGGCTGAGCCAATCCAGACCATGATGGAGAAGGTGAGAACAGACTCTACGATGGCCGTGTAGAATTGGACCATCATTGCCTGTGGCAGATTGTGCTTCCTCAGCTGCCGCAGGAAGTACATCCTCTGTTGCGCCTTTTTGACTGTGGAGTCGATTGTCGCCCCCCACATAATGTCCTTGGAGATGATGGTTCCCAGAAACTTAAAAGACTCCACAGATGTGACTGTGATGTGATTATAGGAGCAAAGAGGTCCTTCTGCAGTTGTACAGAACCCTAGTGAGACCACACCTGGAATATTGTGTGCCGTTTTGGTCCCCTAATTTGAGGAAGGACATTCTTGCTATTGGGGGAGTGCAGCGTGTGTTTACAAGGTTAATTCCCGGGATGGCGGGACTGTCATATGCTGGGAGAATGGAGCAGCTGGGCTTGTACATTCTGAAGTTTAGAAGGATGAGAGGATATCTCATTGAAACATATACGTTTGTTAAGGGTTTGGACACGCAACATGTTTCCGATGTTGGGGGAGTCCAGAACTAGGGGCCACAGTTTAAGAATAAGGAGTGAGCCATTTAGAACGGAGACGATGAAGCACTTTTTCTCACAGAGAGTGGTGAGTCTGTGGAATTCTCTGCCTAAGAGGGCAGTGGAGGCAGGTTATATGGATGCTTTCAAGAGAGAGCTAGATAGTGCTCTTAAAAATAGCGGAGTCAGGGGATATGGGGAGAAGGCATGAATGGGGTACTGATTGGGGATGATCAGCCATGATCACATTGAATGGCGATGCTGGCTCGAAGGGCCTCCTGCACTTATTGTCTATTGTCTATTGAGACCTCGGTGCAGGAATGTTTTGTACCTGTCATAGATTTGGCCCTAAGCACATCTCTGACAAATCCAAGTTTCTACTTTGATAGTTGCACCTACCTTAGAAGAACAAGCACTTTCACCTAACCTCCGAAATAGAATCTTCCTTCTAGTCTCTTGGTCATCCCCGATCCTCTATCCTCCCCAGATTGTGCTGTACAAGAGTCCAGCTCATTCTGAGAAAACACGTTCTGGTGTTGGAATGAAGAGATGGTTCAAGCATCATTGCCATCCACTGGCCTTCAGTTGGGTTGACTTGATTGTCCAACAACTATTTTTCAATATGTAGGAAAGAACTGCAGATGCAGGTTTAAACCAAACACATATAAAAGGTTGGAGTAACTCAGTGAGTCACTGGAGAAAAGGAATAGGTAACGTTTCAGGTCAAGACCCTTCTTCAGACAGTGGGTCAGGGGAAACATAGAAATTAGGTGCAGGAGTAGGCTATTCAGCCCTTCGAGCCTGCACCGCCATTCAATATGATCATGGCTGATCATCCAACTCAGTATCCCGTACCTGCCTTCTCTCCATACCCTCTGATCTCTTTAGCCACAAGGGCCACATCTAACTCCCTCTTAAATATAGCCAATGAACTGGCCTCAACTACCCTCTGTGGCAGAGAGTTCCAGAGATTCGCCACTCTCTGTGTGAAAAAGGTTTTCTCATCTCGGTTTTAAAGGATTTCCCCCTTATCCTTAAGCTGTGACCCCTTGTCCTGGACTTCCCCAACATCAGGAACAATCTTCCTGCATCTAGCCTGTCCAACCCCTTAAGAATTTTGTAAGTTTCTATAAGATCCACTCTCAATCTCCTAAATTCTAGAGAGTATAAACCAAGTCTATCCAGTCTTTCTTCATAAGACAGTCCTGACATCCCAGGAATCAGTCTGGTGAACCTTATCCGCACACCCTCTATGGCAATAATGTCCTTCCTCAGATTTGGAGACCAAAACTGTTCGCAATACTCCAGGTGTGGTCTCACTAAGACCCTGTACAACTGCAGTAGAACCTCCCTGCTCCTATACTCAAATCCTTTTGCTATGAAAGCTAACATACCATTCGTTTTCTTCACTGCCTGCTGCACCTGCATGCCTACTTTCAATGACTGGTGTACCATGACACCCAGGTCTCGCTGCATCTCCCCTTTTCCTAATCGGCCACCATTTAGATAATAGTCTGCTTTCCTGTTTTTGCCACCAAAATGGATAACCTCACATTTATCCACATTATACTGTATCTGCCAAACATTTGCCCACTCACCCAGCCTATCCAAGTCACCTTGCAGTCTCCTAGCATCCTCCTCACAGCTAATACTGCCCCCCCAGCTTAGTGTCATCCGCAAACTTGGAGATATTTCCTTCAATTCCCTCATCCAGGTCATTAATATAAATTGTAAATAGCTGGGGTCCCAGCACTGAGCCTTGTGGTACCCCACTAGTCACTGCCCGCCATTGTGAAAAGGACCCGTTTACTCCTACTCTTTGCTTCCTGTCTGACAGCCAGTTCTCTATCCACATCAATACTGAACCCCCAATGCCGTATGCTTTAAGTTTGTATACTAATCTCTTATGTGGGACCTTATCGAAAGCCTTCTGGAAGTCCAGATACACCACATCCACTGGTTCTCCCCAATCCACGCTGCTAGTAACATCCTTGAAAAATTCTATAAGATTCGTCAGACATGATTTACCTTTCGTAAATCCATGCTGACTTATTCCAATGATTTCACCACTTTCCAAATGTGCTGCTATCCCATCTTTAATAACTGACTCTAGCAGTTTCCCCACTACCGATGTTAGACTAACTGGTCTGTAATTCCCCGTTTACTCTCTCCCTCCCTTCGTAAAAAGTGGGGTTACATTTGCTACTCGCCAATCCTCAGGAACTACTCCAGAATCTAAAGAGATTTGAAAGATTATTACTAATGCATCCACTATTTCTGGAGCTACTTCCTTAAGTACTCTCGGATGCAGCCTATCTGGCCCTGGGGATTTATCGGCCTTTAATCCATTCAATTTACCCAACACCACTTCCCGACTAACCTGGATTTCACTCAATTCCCCTGCTATTTCCGGCAGATTATTTATGTCTTCCTTAGTGAAGAAGGAACCAGAGTAGTTATTCAATTGGTCCGCCATATCCTTGTTCCCCATGATCAACTCGCCTGTTTCTGACTGCAAGGGACCTACATTTGTTTTAACTAATCTCTTTTCACATATCTATAAAAACTTTTGCAGTCAGTTTTTATGTTCTCTGCCAGTTTTCTTTCATAATCTATTTTTCCTTTCCTAATTAAGCCCTTCGTCCTCCTCTGCTGGTCTCTGAATTTCTCCCAGTCCTCTGGTATGCTGCTTTTTCTGGCTAATTTGTACGCATCATCCTTCGCTTTGATACTATCCCTGATTTCCCTTGTTATCCATGGATGCACTACCATCCCTGATTTATTCTTTTGCCAAACTGGGATGAACAATTTTTGTAGTTCATCCATGCAGTCTTTAAATGTCTTCCATTGCATATCCACCGTCAACCCTTTTAGAATTAATTGCCAGTCAATCTTAGCCAATTCACGTCTCATACCCTCAAAGTTACCTTTCTTTAAGTTCAGAACCATTGTTTCTGAATTAACAATGTCACTCTCCATCCTAATGAAGAACTCAACCATACTATGGTCACTCTTGCCCAAGGGGGCACGTACAACAAGACTGCTAACTAACCCTTCCTCATTACTCAATACCCAGTCTAAAATATCCTGCTCTCTCGTTGGTTCCTCTACATGTTGATTTAGATAACTATCCCCGCATACATTCGAAGAAATCCTTTTCCTCAGCACCCTGCCAATTTGATTCACCCAATCTATATGTAGATTGAAATCACCCATTATAACTGTTTTGCCTTTGTCGCACACATTTCTAATTTCCTGTTTGATACCATCTCCAACTTCACTACTACTGTTAGGTGGCCTGTACACAACACCCACCAGCGTTTTCTGCCCCTTAGTGTTTTGTAGCTCTACCCATACCGATTCCACATCCTCCAAACTAATGTCCTTCCTTTCCATTGCGTTAATCTCCTCTCTAACCAGCAACGCTACCCCACCTCCTTTTCCTTTCTCTCTATCCCTCCTGAATATTGAATATCCCTGGATGTTCAACTCCCAGCCTTGGTCACCTTGGAGCCAAGTCTCCGTAATCCCAACTATATCATAATCATTAATGGCTATCTGCACGTTCAACTCATCCACCTTATTACGAATACTCCTTGCATTGAGACACAAAGCTTTCAGGCTTGTTTTTACAACACTCTTACCCCATATACAATTTTGTTGAAAAGTGGCCCTTTTTGATTTTTGCCCTGGTTTTGTCTGCCTACCACTTTTACTTTTCACCTTGCTACCAATTGCTTCTACCCTCATTTTACACCCCCCCTTCCTCTCTGCTCTTGTCCCCACCCCCCTGCCACATTAGTTTAAATCCTCTCCGACAGCACTAGCAAACACTCCCCCAAGGACATTGGGTCCATTCCAGCCCAGGTGCAGACTGTCCTGTTTGTACTGGTCCCACCTCCCCCAGAACTGGTTCCAATGCCCTAAAAATTTGAATGGTGCACTCCCACTTGCACCATTTTTCAAGCCACGTATTCATCTGCAACATCCTCCTATTTCTACTCTGACTGGCCCGTGGTACTGGTAGTAATCCAGAGATTATTACCTTTGAGGTCCTACTTTTAAGTTTATCTCCTAACTCCCTAAATTCATCTTGTAGGACCTCACCCCTTTTTTTACCTATATTGTTGGTGCCAATATGCACCACGACAAATGGCTGTTCACCCTCCCCCTCCAGAATGTTCTGCAGCCGTTCAGTGACATCCCTGACCCTTGCACCAGGGAGGCAACATACCATCCTGGAGTCTCGTTTGCGGCCGCAGAAATGCCTATCTATTCCCCTGACAATTGAATCCCCTATTACTATTGCCCTTCCACTCTTTTTCCCCCCCTCATGTGCCGCAGAGCCACCCATGGTGCCATGAACTTGGCTGCTGCTGCATTCCCCTGATGAGTCATCTCCCTCAACAGTAGCCAAAATGGTATACCTGTTTAGGAGGGAGATGACCGCAGGGGGCACAAAAGATATAGACGAGAGATATAGAGTTACCAATTCAGGGGTCAAGGATGTGACTAACCCTGGGGTGTTTGCTGTCGTTTGGGGCTGGGGCTTCCGATTCGTCTCTGTCAGTTCGGCTGCCACAGTCTCCAGTTCAGGCCCTGACTTCATCTTTGTTCCATCCGCTACGTCTTTTTCGGTGTTGCGGGGGGTGTGAATAACCCTGCGGGGGGGGGAGGGGGGGAGGGACGGCGGAGTTTGAATAACCCGGGAGGGATTGTGAAGAACCCGGCGGGGAGGGGTCGGATGCGTGACGTCACTCGGAGCGCGTGGAAGATTATGTGTGTGAGGTGGTTCCAAGCCGAGCCAATGGAACGTCAGCAGTGAAAACTGGTTGTTTTAAATTCTTTTGATGTTTTTAAACTTTTTCAGTAATGTAGAGAAATAAAGCATAAAATGTTCAGTGAAGGTAATCTCTGCCTAGAGGGAAAAAATGTGAATCAGAATATGTAAAACTGTTATCGTTCCCGCGTAGTGTTATTGCGAATATGTAAAGACACACACAAATTCACGTACAAGATGAGAGTTTTAGAGTTATACTGGACTAAGTGGGACCTGTTGGGTCCCATTCTCACACAGGAGGCCTGGTCCCCCAACGCAATATTCCACCTCTCCATCAATTCCAATATTTCACCACTCCGCATAGCCCCCAACTGCGCAGATGCAGCTGACGGATTAATGTTGTGATGCCCCTGATACCCCCTCCACCTCTTGCCCACCTCCACTCCGCCCATTGCCCCCCCCCCCCCCCAACATCCACTCTTAACGGCCCTCCAGCGGCACAGCCATTCCCTCCCATTGGGTTCCCATTGTTAGCAATGTTACAAAATTTTGAGATTTAAAAAATCAAGTCTGCAATTTATCCCATCAGATAAAGCATAACAATAAGTTTAATTTGACACCAAATTCACTTTCATATCTCAAGTATTAAAAAAGTTATGACCATTTTCATACTCGGAAATTAGCATCTTGTTCCCTATTGATTTTCAATGGACATTACAAAAAAGCTGTGATCTTGGATAGTCAAACGCCCATTTCTTAAGGAAAGATTAACATTTTTAAATAGCCTAAGTGTCCAAAGATTATTCACAAATAATTCACAATATAACATGATTTTTATATCTAATTTACATTAATTTATAGGCCAAATGGAAGGAATTTAGTGTTCAATTGCTGTAAATAAATGCCCATTTAAATCGGCTTTCTAGTGGGTTCATGTGGAACGCGCTGGTTTAGAACGTTGACATAGCGCTGGATTAGTGCCCTCAAATGCCGAGAAAAATACTGCGGGATATAAAAAGCCCAAAATGAGCTACTCGCTATAGATAACTTGATATATAGGGTTATATATATGCCCCATTTAATGTAAAAATAAGGTACATACCTTTAATTGTTTGCTTTATAAAACCCTGGGGCTGCGAGAGGTTGCGGAATCAGACAGTAATTTTAAAACTATTAGAACTATATTATCGAGGCCTATAAAACTAATAATACCTTTTGCGACCGGGTCTTGCAGCGATTTTTCATTAATGATTTACTAGGCTGAACATGTGCGATTAGTACAGCCTAGTAAAAATCGCGTTTTAAACCCGCCCCCTCCAAACAGCGCCAAAATCGCCGACATGGCTGAGGGCAGATTCCTAATGACGATTCAGGTAGGTTTTGTAACATACCTACATTGTGATGTAGAACACACAGTTATTATTGTGCAGGTGCAGCCGACAGGCAGGGCAAGCGGAAAAGGGATTTATTAAAGTTTAATATGTGAATAACTTAAAATATAACAACAATTTAAATGTCAAAGAGGAGATTTATTCAGTCCATTCTTTCTTGTTGCGTCTCTTGTTGAGTTCTGCAGCCAGGGGAGGGGGTTGGCTTCAGGCGGGGGCTGTCGGGGCCGGTGGGGGAGTGGGGAGTGTCCTGCAGTCGGAGAGGGGGACGGCTTCAGGCTGGTGGCAGTTTACAACTAGTATGGGTGTTGTGGGCCGAGTGGATTCTGGGGCTAGTCCTACAGCTGGGGACGGGGAGGCATCAAGTGTGGGCCAGAGGGAGCATTCTGTAGTCGGGGGAGTGGGACGGCTTCAGGCAGGGGCTGGTGGGGGAGGGGGGGGAGCACTGCTGCTCTCACTCCTGACTTCCGCAGGATCTTGTGTTTTCAGCAAACGGGCAGGCTCCGCGCTCTGGGCCTTCTCCACGCACCAGGCGGCTTCTAGACTCACAGTTCACTGACTCACGGCTTCTAGACTCACAGTTCACTGACTCACGGCTTCTGGACTCACAGTTCACTCACTCACAGCTTCTGGACTCACAGTTCACTCACTCACGGCTTCTGGACTCACAGTTCACTCACTCACGGCTTCTGGACTCACAGTTCACTCACTCACGGCTTCTGGACTCACAGTTCACTCACTCACGGCTTCTGGACTCACAGTTCACTCACTCACAGCTTCTGGACTCACAGTTCACTCACTCACGGCTTCTGGACTCACAGTTCACTCACTCACGGCTTCTGGACTCACAGTTCACTCACTCACGGCTTCTAGACTCACAGTTCACTCACTCACGGCTTCTAGACTCACAGTTCACTGACTCACGGCATTCGGACTCACAGTTCACTCACTCACGGCTTCTGGAGTCACAGTTCACTCACACGGCTCCTGGACTCGACTCTCACTCCGGGTTTCCAGGCTGTCTGACTCATGGCCAACTTCTGGACTCATGCCCCGTCTCCGGGGCTTTATTCTCCTCGCCCCGGTGAGTGACAGCGGGTGCTGGAAGGGGCATTACCTTCATGGTGACTGACAGGCGAGAAGACCAATCTGCTGATCTCACTATTTTTAAACCTTCATAACTTTTCGTTGTCTCTGTACTGTACACTGCACAATGACAATAACGTTTGAATCTGAATCTGAATCTTTTGTAATATTCCACCGATCGGAACAAAACTTGGTGCGCTTGCAGCAGAGGAGAACGGTGAGTAGGTGGATAAAAAATTCCTAGTGATATAGGGTACCGTTTTTGTGCAAATTTAAAAGCAATGCAAATCAGAAGAGGACAAGATGAGAGATTTAGTGATAGTATAGATGATATGATAGATATCTTCTACTTCCAAAAAATAATCAATGGATTTTTTGTCAAAAACTTAAAAAATATTATTAATTGTATTTTGTAAAAATGAAATTGAATTATTTACAATATGTGAGTAGACACCTTAGACCCACATCTTTTGAATTATAAATCAAACACTAGTTAAGTGACTGCCTGAAACTAGATCTTAAGGGTTTTAAACTTAATTTTTCACTTTGATTCTGGTAGTCTCTGGATTTTACCAGTTTACCAAGGATTACAAGTGCCATGGAGTTTACCTGGACAGTAAACTGGACTGGTCCAGGAACGCTGAGGCCCTGTACAAGAAGGGACAGAGCCGTCTGTATTTTCTGAGGAGGCTCCGTTCTATCAACATCTGCAATAAGATGCTGCAGATGTTCTACCAATCGGTGGTGGCCAGTGCCATCTTCTTCACTGCCGTGTCCTGGGGCAACAGGCCAAAGGCTGCGGACACCAACAGAATCAATCTCATCAGGAAGGCAAACTCTGTCCTGGGGGTGGAGTTGGGTTCCATGGAGGTGGTCTTGGAGGGGAGGATGCTCCTCAAACCGCGGAGTTTCCGGGACAATACAGCTCACCCCCTCAATGTCACACTGGTCAACCTGAGCCTTTAGCAACAGACTGGTTCCACCAAGATGCAGCACAGAACGTCACAGGAGATCCTTTTTCCCTGTGGCTATCAAACTGTATACACACCTCCTCCTTCTGTCGTCTCCTCCCAGTCCCCCACCACCCCGCCCCCCCCCAATCTTTGCACATCGCCAATCCTGAACGTTTCACTCGTTACTTTAATTTCATGTTTCATGTATCTTATTGTGTTTTATGACTGTTGGCAGACCAATTTCATTATATGAATGGGATAAATAAAATTATATCATATTGCATTGTATTCCGTTACATCTAAACCAATAATAAAATCTGTCAGAAATATTAAAATTCCTGTTTAACAAGGAACTGCAGATGCTGGAAAACGAAGGTAGACAAAAATGCTGGAGAAACTAAACAGGTGAGGCAGCATCTATGGAGTGAATGAAATAGGCAACGTTTCGGGTCTGAAGAAGGGTTTCATAGAAAACATAGAAAATAGGTGCTGGAGGAAGCCATTCGGCCCTTCAAGCCACACAGCAACCCGAATAGACCCGAAACGTTGCCTATTTCCTTCGCTCCGTAGGTGCTGCCTCACCCGCTGAGTTTCTGCAACATTTTTGTCTATATTAGAATTCCTGTTACTTCTACTTTTTCACAGTTAACCAAATGGGACCAGCAAACAATCAATAACCATAAAACTGAGCTGTTGATTGGGAAGGGGGTGGGGATCAGGAAGAGAAATTGGAAAGGTTTTTTGAAAAGGAAAATTGGTTATGATGTGCAACTTTGAAATTAAATCTATAGTTTTTTATAATTGACCTACTTTAAAAAGTTTAACCAGATTAATATAAATTACAATGATACAATGATACAATTTATTTGTTGTCATTTGAACCTCATTGAGGTTCAAACGAAATTTGGTTTCTGCAGTCATACACACAAGAAAAAGACCCAAGACACAACACAATTTACACAAACATCCATCACAGTGAATCTCTTCCTCACTGTGATGGAAGGCAAAGTCTTATCTCCCCCCTGCACTCCTCATTCTCCTCCCGATGTCAGAGTCAAAGCCCCTGGCGGGCGATGGTAAGTGTCCCGCGACCCTTAAAGCCGCGCCAGGCGATGCAAGGTCTTGGTGTTGGAGCCGCCGGCGGGCGCTAGCAAGTCCTGTGGCCATTTAAAGCCGCGCTGGGCGATGTAAGGCCCTGCTCCATGTCATCCTCAACCCCGCAACTCGGGCGGGAGAAGTGGCCGTTGCGGAAACCCCGAAAAGCAGTCTCCCAGCAGGGACCCATGGGCTCCCGGTGTTACTGTCCACCAGACCTGCGGTTGGAGCCTCCGAATCTCCGGGGTCGTCGGGTCGCAGCAGCGAGCCACCACCGCTCCTTCCGCTCCAAACTCGTCCAGCTCCACGATGGTAAGTAGGTCCACAGCTCCGCGACTGGAGCCCCAGGTTGTTCCGCTTGGAGGCCGCTCCACGGTGCTAGGCCCCAACGACAACGGAGACCCGACAGAGAAAAGGTCGGGTTCTCCGTGCAGGGGAAAGATTTTAAAAGCTTCCCCCGCCCCCACACACATACCCAGAATAAAAAAAAAACATTTTAAACTACATTCAAACGAGACAAAAAAATAAAAAACGACAGACGGGCTGCAGAGGCCGCTGCGACGTGAGTCGCGCCGCACACCCAACGGTTAATCCTGTCAAATTAAATCCTGAACTGCCAAGATTAATTAGAAGAAATTAATAATTTGAATTGGGATTTGGTCAGACCTCTGTTGATTCAACAGATAATGAATTGAGAGATGAAGGGATGTTTACATATAGATAACAAGAATAGTGAAAGCACTATAATATCCCCAGTGAGGAATACTGAAGCACCGCTCTGCCATCCTGCAATGAAAGGCAGAAATAAAATCCAAATGGGTTTAGTGGGGGAAATGCAAAGCACCCGTGGGAAGCTTTCGATATGAAAATGTTCAAAGCTGCTGCTAAATATACAGGAGGCTGGAGTCACATCTGCACTTCACCAACTTGACGAAATTAATATTTACTAAGTCGGTTCACACACATTGTAAACTATTTGTTTACATCCATTCTGCCAATATCGTTTCCTGGCTACCGAGCCAGGATAATACCCTGCCTTTCAATGTTATGGGGTGTAGTCTGAAGCAGGCGCAGAAACGGAATATCTAGTCAGGGGAGCAATTGAGGGAGAATGCAATAGTTGAGAGCAAGACCTGTCAAAAACCTGGAGGTATGATTTAATAAATGACAATTATGTTGCATTTCATTTAGATTTATATATACAGTCCGCAGGTTCAGAATTGAGCATAACATTAAAATTGAACGTGGATATTCATGGATAGTATGCATATGCATACTAATGAGACCCCATACGGCACGCCAAAGGAGATGATGACGGAGCGAGGCCAAACGCAAATTGGAGGAACAGCACGTCATATTTTGCTTGGGAAGTTTACAACCCAGCAGCATGAATATTGATTTCTCTAACTACAAGTAACTCTCTCTCCATCCTTGCCCCGCCAAATTAGTTGTACTAGGCTCAGTCATCTTGTTGAGTCTCATTGTCTGTAACTCGTTTTCATCTAGCCCACAGCTAACAATGACCTGTTTCCTTTATCATCGTTACGTTTTTGCCTATCTTTCATGTATTTGTTCTATATCTCTCTGTATCTCTGGTTTCCCTTTCCCCTGACTCTCAGTCTAAAGAAGCGTCTCGACCCAAAACGCCACCTATTCCCTCTCTCCAGAGAAGCTGTCTGACCCACTGTGCTTTACTCCAGCATTTTGTGTCTATCTTCAGAGATGAATACCGGTTGGGTGGATGAGGAAACAGGCAGGGTAATTGGCGCTACTTTGGCACATGTTAAGGATGGAACCAAACAAATCACATTCTCCTTTTGATCATATTGCATCACAGATTAATATTGACGATGGAGAGTATCATTAAAATGGCGAGTGGTCAGACTATCTGCCGTGCAAGGAGCAAGATCACCCTACAGACACGTGTGATCTGCAATAAATCTTTTCCAACAAGAACCCCCTCATTTCACACTTCCCCAACGTTCATTCTTTAACTGTCTTGATTTATGTGTTGCCCGGATGCATTACTGGAGGTAATTACATGGAGGAGAGCGTGTAAAGAACGTTCAACCCTTCACTGGGTCAACATCTAGAAAGACTGATCAAGTTATGCTTTGTGTAGATATGCTCAGCCTCAAAAAAAGTAAGAAAGTGCCATTTTTCTTTATTACTGATTTTGTGAACTGTTTAATAATAATAATAATAATAATAAGTTTATTTATATAGCACATTTATAGTCAATTGTCATTGACCCCAAAGTGCTTTACATAATTTAAAAATCAGTTCCATACAAAGCATAAAGATGGGTTAACAAAATAATAAAATGCATAAACAGGACACAACATGTAACATAAACATCCACCACAGCATTCATCACTGTGGTGGAAGGCACAAAACATTTGGCCGTCCTCCTCCATTTCCCCCCCCCCCCTGTGGACAAGACCAGAGTCCAGAGTCCAGTCCAGGATCGGTCTTTCCTCACCGGAGACCGCGGCTTCAAGATTGTGTAGGCCGCAGGCCGGCGGTTGAGGTTTAAAGGCCCCGCCGCAGCCAGAAGCACCATAGACTGCAGGGCCGGCGGTCGAAGCTCCCCTCCAGGGGTGATGGTAAGTCCATGCCGGGCCCGTGGTAGAAGTTATCCGCGGGCCGGCAATGGCGGCTTCTTCTTCCCCCGGGTCCCCCACGAGGGATCCCGGGCTGTAGACGCCGCAGCAGCTGGAACTCTGCAGACCGCGGTTTCAGGCTGCGACTTCAGGTTGCCGGCTGCCCCGGGCCAGTGAAACGGAGCACTCCCCTCCAGCGAGCCCCAGCGAGGGCTCACCCGCTCCACGCCGAGTCCACCCTGCGCCCGCCGCTGAAGCCCCGGGGCACGTCTCCGGGAAAGACCTCGCCGATCCTTGATGGTAGGCCACGGGGGAGGCGACCTGGAAAAAGTCGCCTCTCCATGGAGGAGGCGACCGAAGCGGTTTCCCCCTTACACCACCCACACCACACCCCACACAATACACAAAAAACCCACTAAATACATACTTTAAAACATACTAAAAATAAAAAATAAAATTGAAAGGCTGACGCGCTGCTGCCATGGCTGCCGCCAGAACAGCGCCCCCTTACCCTTAAGTTCATAAGTTCATAGTTCATAAGTGATTGGAGCAGAATTAGGCCATTCGGCCCATCAAGTCTACTCCGCCATTCAATCATAGCTAATCTATCTTTCTCTCTTAACCCCATTCTCCTGGCTTCTATGACACCGGTATTATTCTATGCACTGCTGAACATCTTGCCTCATTGTTCATTACAGTGGGGCTCTAATTCCTCCCTTTACCCACTCATCATGGGCCAAACTTCATCAGCTCTGTTCCCAGATTATGCATTACTTCTGCTTTATGGCGGTGCTGGCTCGAAGGGCCGAATGGCCTACTCCTGAACCTATTGTATATTGTCTACTTCTGGAGCTCCTAAAGTTTGAACTCCTGAATTCTGCCTCCTGGGCAACACCATAACATCATATCTGCTACTGAAATCTCCATGTGTAAGAAGGAGCAGCAGATGCTGATTTACATCGAAGAATAGACACAAAAAGCTGGAGTAACTCAACGGGACAGGCAGCATCTCTGGAGAGAAGGAATGGTTGACATTTCAGGTGGAGACCCTTCTTCAGTCCAAGAGTCAGGGGAGAGGGAGGCTAGAGATATGGAAGGGTAAGGTGTGAAAATGACAGATCAAAGCAGACAAAGCAGCAAGGAAATGTTGAATGGTTCATCGTTAGCTGAGGGCAAGGTGACAATGAGACATACAATCAGTAAAATTAATAAGGGCAGTGAAACTAGTTGGAGAACTAGGGTGGGGGAGGGACGGAGAGAGAGGTAAAGCACGGGTTACTTGAAGTTCGATAAATCAATATATGTACCACTGGGTTATAAACGGCCCAAGCGAAATAAGATATGCTGTTCCCCCAATTCTCTAACAGTGGAGGAGGTCCAGGCCAGAAAGGTCAGTGTGGGAATGGGAGATGGAGTTAAAGTGTTTAGCAACCGGGAGATCGCATAGGCTTAGGCAGACTCTTTCATGTTTTGGCCGCCCATATCCGTGACCACTTCAGTGCTCTTCGAGCCAATCTCCCCTCCTCCAGCTTCTGTTCTTTAACTTGTTATGCCCCTGTCCCACGTAGGAAACCTGAACGGAAACCTCGGGAGACTTTGCGCCCCACCCAAGGTTTCCATGCGGTTCCCGGAGGTTACAGCTGGTTGCTGGAGGTTGCAGGTAGTGGAAGCAGGTAGGGAGACTGACAAAAACCTCCGGGAACCTCTGGGAACCGCACGGAAACCTTGGGTGGGGCGCAAAGTCTCCAGAGGTTTCCATTCAGGTTTCCTAAGTGGGACAGGGGCATTACACACACCCTATTACCTGCATCCTCTTCTATACTGAATCATGCTTGTTCATCTTGTTCACCAAGTCTAAAATTCCTACCCTGTACGTTGACCATTTTCTTGAAAATATCTCACGATGGTTTTCGCCGCCTTTATCCGGCCTGTTGACGGTGCCTTTAGTCACAAAGGCCTCACACTATAACATCCAACCCCTCCTCTTCTTTGTAGGAAGGAACTGCAGATGCTGGTTTAAACCAAAATTACACACAAAATGCTGGAGTAGCTCAGGCAGCATCTGTGGAGAGAAGGAATGTGTGACATTTCCGGTTGAGTCTGTTCTTCAGACTGAGAGTCAGTGGAAAGGGAAACAAGAGATATTGTTACATTTGCCATGCCTCCAGACACTTGAGACTCTTTCCACACTCCTCCCCCCTGAGCTTGGGTGGGGCGCAAAGTCTCCAGAGGTTTCCGTTCAGGTTTCCTAAGTGGGACAGGGGCATTACACACACCCTATTACCTGCATCCTCTTCTATACTGAATCATGCTTGTTCATCTTGTTCACCAAGTCTAAAATTCCTACCCTGTACGTTGACCATTTTCTTGAAAATATCTCACGATGGTTTTCGCCGCCTTTATCCGGCCTGTTGACGGTGCCTTTAGTCACAAAGGCCTCACACTATAACATCCAACCCCTCCTCTTCTTTGTAGGAAGGAACTGCAGATGCTGGTTTAAACCAAAATTACACACAAAATGCTGGAGTAGCTCAGGCAGCATCTGTGGAGAGAAGGAATGTGTGACATTTCCGGTTGAGTCTGTTCTTCAGACTGAGAGTCAGTGGAAAGGGAAACAAGAGATATTGTTACATTTGCCATGCCTCCAGACACTTGAGACTCTTTCCACACTCCTCCCCCCTGAGCTATTAGGAGTTACACCTGCATTTAATCTGCTCCCCGAATCTATCACTTAGTATAGATACCTGAGATCATCACCAATTGGGTGCTGGCTAATCTGTTCTGCATTCTGTTGGTTCAATAGCAGTTCTGAGTTCTGTCGGTTCCAGGTCTATATCTTTCGATTCCCTTTGCTTTTGAGTTTTCTTTAGTGCTTCTCAGTGAGCTTGCATTCAAGTAGTTCCCATTTCTGAGCCTGCTGATTGATATAGACAATGATGTAGAGAGATATAGAACAAATGAATGAAAGATATGCAAAAAGGTAACATTGTTAGCTGTAGCGAGGTGAGAATGGAAGGGGAGGGTTACTTGAAGTTAGAGAAGTAAAATATGAGGTGCTGTTCCTCCAATTTGTATTTAGCCTCACTCTGACAATGGAGGAGGCCCAGGACAAAAAGGTTTGTGTTGAAATGGGAAGGGGAATTAATATGTTTAACAACAAAGTCTGTCATTGGACCCAATAATGGGTCTGGCTGTGGAGGACATGTTGAGGTGATCTCTCGCTTGTCTCTGAACTCCCTGTTTCAGTGTGGAGGCCTGAAGCTCTTAGAGTCATAGTGATACAGTGTGGAAACAGGAACTTCGGCCCATCTTGCCCACTCTGGCCAACATGTTCTAGCCACACTGTCCCACCTGTCGCAATAGTCCCACCTGCCTGCATTTGGTCCATATCCCACCAAACCTGTCCTATCCATGTACCTGTCTGTTTCTTAAACTTTGGGATGGTCCCTGCCTCAACTACATCCTCTGGCAGCTTGTTCCATATACCCACCCACCACCCTTTGTGTGAAAATGTTTGTGTGAAAATAGATTCCTGTTAAATCTTTCCCCCTTCACCTTAAACCTATGTCCTCTGGTCCTTGATTCCCCTACTCTGGGCACGAGACTGTGCATCTACCCGATCTATTTCTCTTATGATTTTATACACCACTATAAGATCATCGCTCATCCTCCTGCGCTCCAAGGGATAGAGACCCAGCCTACTCATCATCTCCCTATAGCTCACACCCTCTAGTCCTGGCAACATCCTCATAAATCTTCTCTGGACCCTTTCAGCTTGTCCAGAGGCATAGATGATTTTGTTTAATACCTCCTCTGTTGGGGTCAAATTATTTTCTTCTCTGATGCATCCATTGTCAGACATTTTCTAATGCAATGCAGAATTTCAATTTTTAATTATGATTTCGAGATATTGAAAAACGTGCAAATGCTTTTAACTGCATAAATGTAAAATGACTTACAAATTGGTGCAGTAAAGTCAGAAATGTTTGGCCTGATGACTACTTTTGTCCCTGAGCCTATACTTAAGACTAGGCCAGTTTTGACATGGATGCATTTCAGATAATTAGATTAAATGCAGAGGCAGGTAGTGTTGGGGAAGCAAGGAGGCTGCAGAAGGACTTGGACAGGTTGGGAGAGTGGGCAATGAGGTGGTAAACGGAATACGGCGTAACAAAGTGGATGGCCATGCACTTTGGCAGAAGGAATAAAGACATTGACTGCTTTCTAAATGGGGTGAGGATTCAGAAATTGGAGGTGCATAGGGACTTGTGTGAGCTGATGCAGGATTCCCAAAAGGTTAATTTGCAAGTACAAATGTAGAATCAAAGAACTGCAGATGCCGGCTTATACCAAAGACAGACAAAGTGCTGGAGTAACTCAGCGGGTCAGGCAGCATATTTGGAGATAGGTGGGTGATTTTTTCCAGATCGGGGCCCTTCTTCAGATTGAAAGTAGGGATGAGAGGGAGGTGTAGGCTGGAGGTGAGAAAAGACCAGGACCAATCAGCGCCAGACACAAATGACCTTGGGTTGCCTGGTAGGCCCATTGTTGGCTAGGGAAGGTGAGATCTCAAGAGGGAAACAATATGTTGCAGTTGATGAGGCTAGAGGAAGTACATGTGAACCTCTGTCTAACTTGTAAGGACTCGGGGTCCCTGCAATAGATGAGGTAAGAAGAGGTACAGCTCCCCTTCCCATTCCCAAACATTCCCACTGCCAACCTTCAACTTTCCTTCCCATTCCCATATTGTGCCAACCATTTAAACACTCCTTCCTCCCCATTCCCACACTGACTTTCTGTCCTGGGCCACTACCATTGCCAGGCTGAAGCCACACACATATTGGAGGAACAGGACCTCATATTTCGCTTGGGCAGCTTACACCCCAGCGGTACGAATATTGACTTCTCTAACTTCAAGTGACCCTTGCTTTCCTTCTCTCTCCATCTCTTCCCCATCCTAGTTCTCAATCCAACGACATGAACATTGAATTCTCTGCTTTTAAGTAACTTCACCACATATTCCCCTCCACTCCACCCTCACTCCTTGCCCCCCTTCCTCTTCCCCAGTAATTTTTTACCATTCCACAGTTCGTGACACCTTCAGATCACAACTTCACCACCTGCCATGCGACGCCCTCCCTGAGGTCATTTGTAGTTGGCCCTATTTGGTCCTGGTCTTTTCTTGGCTTGAGCTCCTCACCTGCCCTCCCCCACCCCCCCCCCCCCCCCCCCCCCCTCCCCTGACCCCAACCCCCTACTTTCAGTCTGAAGAAGGGCCCCACCCGAAACACCACCATCTTTCTTCTGACTCCAGCACTTTGTGTCGATCTTGGGTTAATTTGCAGGTTGAGTTAGCAATAAGGAAGACAAATGCAATTTTAGCATTCATTTCGAGGGGACTAGTATGAAAGCAAGGATGTAATGTTGATGCTTTATCAGGCACTGGTGAGGCCACATTTGGAAGAGTGTGAACAGTTTTGTGCCTCGTATCTGAAGAAGTTGCCATTAGAGAGGGTGCAGACGAGGTTTGCAAGAATAATCCCCGGGATGATTTGGTTAACATGTGAGGAGTGTTTGGTAGCTCTGGGCTTGTGCTCGCTGGAGTTTAATAGGAAGAGAGGGTGATCACAGTGAAGCCTACCCGATAATGAAAGGCCTAGATAGAGTGGACGAGGAAATACTTTTTATAGTAATTTGAGAGTCTAAAACTAGAGGGCACATCTTCAACATAAAAGGAAGTACCTTCAAAATGGAGATGAGGAGAAATATCTTGAGCCAGAGGGTGGTGAATCTATGGAATTCTTTGCCACAGGCCTAGACATTGGGTATTTGTAAGTCAGAGATTGATAGGTTCTTGATTAATAAGCACGGCAAAGGTTCTGAGGAGAAGACAAGTGAACGGTGGCACAGCGATAGAGTTGCTGCCTTCCAGTGAATGCAGCGCAGGAGACCCGGGTTCGATCCCGATTACAGGTGCTGCCTGTACGGAGTTTGCACGTTCTCCCCGTGACCTGTTGGGTTTTCTCCGAGATCTTCGGTTTCCTCCCACACTCGAAAGCCATACAGGTCTGTAGGTTAATTGGCTTGGTAAATGTAAAAATTGTCCTTAGTGGGTGTAGGATAGTGTTAATGTGCGGAGATCGCTGGTCGGCGCGGACTCAGTGGGCCAAAGGACCTGTTTCCTTGCTGTATCTCTAAACTAAACTAAATGGGGTTGAGAGGGTAAAATAGATAAGCCATGATTGAATGGTGGAGTAGACTCAATAGGTTGAATGGCCTAATTGTGCTCCAGTTTCTTATGGTCTCGTGGACAAGATCACATAACATTTCAGTTGCAAAAGCATCATTATGACTATGGAGTGCCCTGAAATATCCAGAGGAAATAAAAGTAATATAGTAATAGTATTAGTTACATTGGTCTCTTGAGCTTGTGGAAAGTTGTCACTGACATCATTTCGTCAGAAACATACAGCTTGAGGAACAGGTGTCAGGGGTAATGGGGGGGGGAGGCAGGCGAATGGGGTTAGGAGGGAGAGATAGATCAGCCATGATTGAATGGTGGAGCAGACTTGATGGGCTGAATGGCCTAATTTAGCTCCTATCACTTATGACTCAGAATCAAGCAACATCACAGCGTCACAACATTGACCTGCTGAGTTCCTCCAGCAGTTTGTTGTTTTTTGCTCCAGATTACAGCATCTACAGTCCCTTGCGCCTCCATTATTCCCCCACAGGTATAAACACGTTCTTACCCAGGCCCAAAGATACCCAGGCCATCCATATGCAAATACTGAGAATCATTTCCAGCCTGAAGCGGAACAAAACCCACCGATGCAGCGGCTAATCACATGGGCTACTGCCGTTGATAACGGATCACTCAGTGGATCGCAGCTGCACTTCGTAGATAACTGTTTACTTGCCATCATCAGCATTTGTGGTTGCCATTTATATTCATGAATCTTTTACATGAGACCAGTTTTCCTTTTAAGCAGACAATAACTGTCCTCTCTCACTGGGTAATTGTCCCAGTTTTATTATCCTTCAATCATATTCACTGTGTGTTACAGAATATAAAATAACAGCAAGTGGCTATCACTGGACAATGGCTGTTCACAATTGTCTGCAGCACTTCAGTCCTCATCAAAATAATTTCCCACATTATAGTGGTCAGCACAATAAAAGCTTTTTGTATCCCGGGAGTATATAAACCAGACATTCCCACTATTTGCTTCTGTATGTTGGTATTATCCCTCAGGTTTCTTTGTACTGATGCAGTTTGCAGTTTTGATATTGGCTCATGTAAGAAAGAACTGCAGATGGTGGTTTAAATCTAAAGTAAACACAAAATGTTGGAGTAATTCAGAGGGTGAGGCAGCATCTCTGGAGAGAAGGAATGGGCGAGATCCTTCTGACTGATATTCATATTTGATATTGAAATTTGATACTGGCTCAATATTTGATATTGACTCAATCCACAACCAGCTCACTGTCCTGGCATCCTCAAATAACATAAATTAACTTGTGATTGTTCACTTGAAAACAAATATAAATATGAGATTATAATGAATAACCTGTGCTTTCATTGTTTGAGTCATTGACTTGCATGATTCTGTTCGTTGACTTGCATTCCGGGTCTTCACAAAAATACTCTAGAAAGTCTCGACCCGAAACATCACCTTTTCTTTTCTCCAGGGATGTTGTCTGACTCGTTGAGTTACTCCAACATTTTGTGGCTATCTTTGGTTTAAACCTGCATCTGCAGTTCCTTTCCACACAATCTATATTACTAAAACTAAGATCTTGACCGCTTTCGACTTTCTGTTTCAAGATTTCCAAGAGAACGCCGCCACTTACGGCCGTCATTTTTGGCCACCTCACTCAGAGTCCCCCTCCGCCGGATTGGACCAGAGGATTTTTCCCATCGATGGAAAATCAGAGAGTTATTAATGTTTTTAAAAATGTTGTCATTCTCTCAGCTGCCCCCGCTGGCGGCAAGGGGGAGAAACTATAAAACCCGGAAGTGTCGTGCCTCACTCAGTCTCTGTGAGACGGAGGAAGTGAGAGGGTCATGGCCCTCTGAGCTGCGAATAACACTGAACGCACGTCTACTCTATGGTGAGTCCCCTCGATGTGGTTTTCAAAAAATGTGTTTGTTGCCTGCAAAGTGTTTGCCAAATTGGCTTGACTTTTAAAAACTCTTCAGAAAATGTGTTAGGTGCTTGCAAAGTGTTTGCCCAATTGGCTTGGCTTTTAAAGAGCTTTCTGAAAATGTGTTTGTTGGCTTGCAAAGTGTTTGCCCAATTGGCTTGGTTTTTTGAAGCCTTTTCAGAAAATGTGTTTGTTGGCTTGCAAAGTGTTTGCCCAATTAGCTTGGCGTTTTAAAAAGGGCTTTCAGAAAATGTATTTGTTGGCTTGCAAAGTGTTTGCCCAATTGGCTTGGCGTTTTAAAAAGGGCTTTCAGAAAATGTGTTTGTTGGCTTGCAAAGTGTTTGCCCAATTTGCTTGGCTTTTTAAAGGGCTTTCAACAGTTTTAAAATGCATAAAGCATGAATAACCATTTTATTAGATCAGGACTGTTTAATTGTAAAATTGGTGCTCATTTTGTGACTTCCACTTAGTGGCAAGATTGCGCCAATGACATAATTTCTGGTTAGCGGCAAGATGGCACTGAGTGCGTCATTTACGGTTTGTGGCAAGATGGCGCTGACTGCAGAAGGCACAGAGTGAAGACGTCGTTGAATAATTCAAAAGAGCTTACTGCTCTGTCTCTGGTGAGTGTGTTTGTTGGATGTTGTTTAAAGCACATTTTTGCTTCAGCAGCAGCCTCGACAGGAGGCTTTAAACATTTGAATAATTCAATTTACCCACTGTATGTTCACCACGTTCTGAAGTTATTTTGGCATTTTAATATTGGTTGAGTGTGTCTGTGTGTGTGTCTGTGTGTGTGTGTACATGGGGGTTGCACGTAAGGTCTCTGGGTGAAAGGGCTTGACGAACGGAACCGCTCAATCCATCTGGAGGACATCGCAACTTCCAGTATATGCTGTTAATACACGAAACGCGTACTTTCCTACCTATTAAAAAACGCCAAAATGGTGAATTTTTGCACTGTAAATAATTGTGGAAGTCGGGGTAACCGTGAGAGACATCTATCCTACTTTAGAATTCCAAAAGTGAAGAGAAATTAAGGTAAAGAGTAGCGAGAGCTGAAGGGACAACAACAGCTAAAGTGCTTGTTGAGCATTCGCCATGCAGATATCGAGATAGAAAATATTGGGAATTATCGCTCTTGCTCACTGCATTTCATCAAGGCATTATTTGTGTTTTTTTCTTGATTCCTTTGGTATCTAAAAAGTTTCAGAAGTTATAAATCTGGCTGTAAAATTTTAAAATCGCCCATGATTCTGAAGTGGGTTTTTATATGCAAAATGAAAACACTTCTTAAGTTAAATTTATCATTTAGAAAATCTCCAGACTTACGAGTGGTATGTGGAAAAGTAAGTTTTCTATCATTATGGTATTGAGATATATATTTTGGCAAATAATAAAATGTCCTGACAGCTTAAACACCCACTCCCTTTCAATAGGATATTGTCAACTTGCTGAGGTCAATTATGTCCAATTAACAGGTAACAATTATGCCATTCCTCAGCTTGCATCTGAGTAAAATGTAATTCAAAACCCACGTACGGTTTGCGATTTTTTAAGGATACTGCCAGCCCATCAGTTGTGAGTGACTGAACTGCCAGCCCACCAGCCGTGAGTGACTGCACTGCCAACCCACCAGCCGTGAGTAAGTGAACTGCCAGCCCACCAGCTGTAAGTGACTGAACTGCCAGCCCAATAATCCATTTGGTCCATCCTCTCCCCCTTCTCCCCATTCAGTCCATCCTCTCCCCCTTCTCTCTCACAGAGTCTGTCACCTGTTTTGGGCAGAATTTCTGGCAGTTTCTCAGCTGTCAGCCTGCCAGGCCTCAGTGACTGAGCTGCCTGGCCTGTGACTGAGCTGCTGGCCCAAGAAACCATTCGGCCCACAATGTCCATACTAGCTCTCTGGAAATCAGTCCCTTCGGTCCACAACACCCATACTAGCACAACAGAAAGCACCCCCCCCCCCCACCCCACTGGCCTGCAATATTGGAATTGGTGGAGAGGTGGAATATCGCTTTGGGTGACCAGCCCTCCCGTGTGATGCTGGGACCCAACGGGTCCCATTTAGTCTAGTACTCCTTATCAATTTGAATTGAATAGTTTTCCATTATAACTAAGTTAATGTTTACATTCTGTTGTTATGAATTGTGCATGTAATAAGGAAAAAACACAAAGTACTTTACAAAATTATTTTGTATCCTTGAAATCGTAGCTGCTGTAATGTGAACCTGTGGAGACGAGAACACTTTGTGAGTGTCTGGAATCTTTTAACAATAAGTAGGCAGGTGAGCATCAGCCAAAATCAAACAACGAGCCTACTTTTTGAAAACAAATTACATAATCAATTGGGTAGATCACGTTGATTTTTAGTCAGCATTTCTATCATGGATTTTCTAACCTGGTTTGGATAAGTTTTGCAGTAGAACTACTTTGTCTTTAAATGTTTTATTTTGCTCTAAAAACTCTTTGTTATTCAACCTAATGCCATAATGCCATTGGGCGACAGGTGGCACAATGGGCTAAGTGTTCGGCTGGCGACCGGAAGGTAGCCAGTTCGAATCCCGCTTGGAGTGCATACTGTCGTTGTGTCCTTGGGCAAGACACTTCACCCACCTTTGCCTGCATGTGAATGTGTGTGAATGTGTGTGAGTGATTGGTGGTGGTCGGAGGGGCCGTAGGCGCAGATTAGCAGCCACGCTTCCGTCAGTCTGCCCCAGGGCAGCTGTGGCTACAGAAGTAGCTCACCACCACCGAGTGTGACTGAGGAGTGAATGAATAATGCGATGTAAAGCGCCTTGAGAATCTAGAAAGGTGCTATATAAATCCCATCCGTTATTATTATTATTATATAGAAATGCAGACATAAAAACATAGAAAATAGGTGCAGGCGTAGGCCATTCGGCCCTTCGAACCAGCACCGCCATTCAATATGATCATGGCTGATCATCCAGATCATAACCAGTTCCTGCTTTCTCCCCATATCCCTTGATTCCGTTAGCCTTAAGAGCCCTATCCAACTCTCTCTTGAATACATCCAGTCATAACATGATAAAACTGACAACCAAATGAGAGAAAGGGAAATGTAATAGAAAAGGCACAAGGAGCAAACCAGTGTAGTGTGGTTACCTAGTACTACTGAATATTAATTTATTCCATTATTGATTATTGTGTGTTTTTTTGAATGTTTTGTGTTAATAGGCCTGTAATGCTGCCGCAAGTAAGAATGCCATTGTCCCATTGCAGGTACATATGTCAATGAAACTCTTGACTCTTAACTCCAATCTTAATTAGAACCCTTAAATGGTGATAGGTTTGGTAGAATATTGGAATATTCTTTGTGGGAAGGAACTGCAGATGCTGGTTTAAACCGGAGGTAGTCACAAAAAGCTGGAGTAACTCAGCAGTACACTCAGCATCTCCTTCTTCAGACTGAGAGTCAGGAGAAAGGGAAACAAGAGATATAGATGGTGATGTAGAGAAATATCGAACAAATGAATGAAAGATATTCTTGCTATTGAGGGAGTGCAGCGGAGGTTCACAGGGTTAATTCCCAGGATGGCTGGACTGGCATATGATGAAAGAATGGATTGACTGGGCTTATATTCACTGGAATTTAGAAGGATTAGAGGGGACTTATAGAAACATATACAATTCATAAGGGATTGGACAGGCTAGATGCAGGAAAAATGTTCCAGATGTTGGGGTAGTCCAGAACCAGGGGTCACAGTTTCAGAATATGGGGTAGGCCTTTTAGGACTGAGATGATGGAAAAACCTTTTTCACCCAGACGGTTGTGAATCTGTGGAATTCTCTGCCACAGAAGGCAGTGGAGGCCAATTCACTGGATGTTTTCGAGAAGTTAGATTTAGCTCTTAGGGCTAAAGGAATCAAGGGATATGGTGGAAAAGCAGAAACAGGGAACTGATTTTTGATGATCAGCCATCTTCCTTGTGTCCGGCCATCTTCTATATCACGTCTTTCCAGTCGGTCAGTGACGGTTGACGGTCGGTGGTTGCAGAATTGGCTACTTCAGTCGGTCACTGTGGTACAGTTTCTGTCGTCAGCATTGCCTGAGATGCGCCATGTGGAGCCACATGTAGTGAACAATCCAACGCTTGGTGAATTCTGCTTCACAATGATAGGAAGAGCCGACATCGAAGGATCAAAAAGCGACGCATCAGCCATGATCATATTGAATCATATGGGGCAAATGGCCTACTCCTGCACCTATTTTCTATGTTTCTATGATATGCAAAAAGTAACGATGATTAAGGAGACAGAGCATTGTTAGCTGCGTGCTCGGGTGAAAAAGCGTACAGACAATGAGTCTCGAATCAATGAGGCTATGCTTTATTGTTTTGTGCTGTGTCATTTTATGATATTAACAAAGAGTAATGCTGATGGGATGTAAAGTAAGAGTGTTGTGGAGACAGAGTGTGTGGCTTAGACGTGCCCATCCACATAATGTGAGGAGGAGAAATACTTGTAGAGATTTCATGACAAAGTATATGGAGCAAAGTGAATAAAGACAAACAGCATCCTATTATAGAATGTTGTTGATTAGTGAAATAGGCAGACAGGATGAAGCAAATGAACACTGAGTTATAGGGCAATCATTTCAATAGCGAGGTTGATAGAGGTAATGCGAGTTAAAAGGTGCAATTTTAAGGGAGTGCAGCAAGAGGGAGACTTTGGGGTGAAATTATACAACTTTATTATAGTATATAGACATTAGACAATAGACATTAGGTACAGAAGCAGGCCATTTGGCCCTTCGAGCGAGCACTGCCATTCAATGTGATTCATACAAACAGATTTTAAAAAAGCTGTGGGAAAAGTTATCTTCTGGATTTTATTAATACATGACAAAAATAACAAGTTTATGCTCAATAGAGATGCACGGAACTGTAGATTCAGGATTCTTTGATTAAAACACGAAGTAGTAGAGTAATCGAGCAGGTCCAGCAACATAGGTTCATAAGACCTAGGAGCAGCATTAGGTCATTCGGCCTAAAATTTAATCGAGTCTCAGCTATAAAATAGATCAGCTATTCAACAATAGCTGATCTATTTTTCCCCCTCAACCCCATTCTCCTGCCTTTTCTTGTAACCTGTGACATCTTGGAGTGAATGGATAGATGGTGTTTCAAGTCAGGATTGTTCTTCATACTGCTTGGAGTAGGGGAGGGAAATGTAGAAAATATAATGCAGAGGGAGAAGGGAGAGATGGTGCATGGAGTATAGATGCTTTAGATCCTGGGTGGGCTCGAACTAGGAGGCCGGGGAATGGAGTGAGAAGCCACAAGGTGTAGGATGATGCTAAACCTTTGTAGTTCTCCAGCTGAGCTTCAGTTAGAGAATAGTATTTGATTCTGAACCCAAATCATTAAGGAAGATGATAAGCTTGAAACAGAGTGCAGAAACAATTACTGGAATGATACCAGGACAAAGAGACTGGTTATCAGAGCTGCGAAAATCAATATGAAATTTAATAGAGATGCTCAGAACTAATTCCAATAGTGTAAATGACCATTTATATTGATAGAACCACTAATAACCAGAGGAATATGGATTTAAGGTAAAGGCCCAAAACTCTGAGGATTTTATTTAAAGGCAGTTTGTTGTTATGATCTACAATGCATTGTTTGACAGGGCAGTGGCCGCAGAATTATTGGTAGTATTCAGGGAATAAAATGAATGGAGTTTTGAAGCAAGCTTGTTGATGAAGTTGCAGAGTAGTTACAATGAACTATCCACTAATCCACTCGCCCAACCTGCGAACAACATGCCCCATCTACACTAGTCCTACCTACCTGCGTTTGGCCCATATCCCTCCAAACCTTTCCTGCCCGTGTACCAATCCATGTACCTGTCCAAATGCTCCTTACATGTTGTGATAGTATACAGAACACAGAATGAACTAAGATAGATTTTTAAAAGTTTAACAGAAAAAAAAAACAATTGCGTAAAACGTTAATTTTTAAATTTGTTTTTGGCTTTAAAATTCCTGCCCGAGAGTCTTTTGTTTTCATAACACAACTTGGGCATCTGTTATTTTAAGATTTCTATTATCAGCTCTTTCAGATCTAGCCTATAAACATTTGTGCTTCTTTATCCCACTCATCCTTTAAGATGCTCCTTTACAGCAGCTTCCAACCACATCTAACGACATTTAGCCTTGGTGTCCACTCCTGCCTGATTATGCTCCCATGAAGCAGGTGGAGTGCTTTGATTTATTGCACTGAAAGCCAGCAGAAATGTTGATTATCAGTTATTCGCACAGCACACAGTGGAAAAACATACTTACGTAGGAACTTATTACACTTCTCTTTCTTTAGTGATTGTAATAGGCAATTCTTGTGCAAAACAGCAATGTGATGGAAATCACAAAGAGGCAAATGGGGTGAGAGACAATTTTCACAAAGCCATCAACAATTCTTTCTCAAACGTGCAGTAATTTGCAAGGCGTAACTTTGTTCTTCTTCGCTGAAACCATGTGTACCATAACACGTCATCATAAAATAATTTGTAAACTATTTTGTAATGAAAGTATATTTGTATATGTTCACACTTTAAGAATAAGGGGTAAGCCATTTAGAACGGAGATGAGGAACTTTTTCACACAGTTGTGAACCTGTGGAATTCTCTGCCTCGGAGGGCGGTGGAGGCAGCCATGATCACATTGAATGAAAAGTAAAAGACTTATTAGTGTTTAAAAAATCTTGAGATTCTCTCTCCTGTCAATCTGCCATGAAGGCCATGCCCCTTCCGGTGGGAGGGGGGGGGGAGGGACTATAAAACCCAGAAGTGTGGGCGTGGCTCAGTCTGTCTGCAAGATGGCGAGGGAGAGGTCACGACTCTCTGTCTGAGCTGGGAAACTATAGAACACTGTGAGTATGCAATGTACTTGAATAAATTATTTGCTAGCCCAAAATGAAAATGAAATGAGTTGTTTGGCCTGCCCTGTGCTTGAAACTGCAATGGCAATGGAAATGAAGTGAAAATGCAATAAGCTATTTGGCTTGAGCCTGCCATGTGCTTGAAACTACAATGGCAATGGAAATGTAGTGAAAATGCAATGAGCTGTTTGGCTTGAGCCTGCCCTGTGCTTGATAATGCAATGGCAATGGAAATGGAGTGAAATTGCAATCAGCTGTTTAGCTTGAGCCTGCCCTGTGCTTGAAAGTGCAATGGCAATGGCAATGGAGTGAAAATGCAATGAGTTGTTTGGTTTAGCCTGCCCTGTGCTTGAAACTGCAATGGCAATGGAAATGAAGTGAAAATGCAATAAGCTATTTGGCTTGAGCCTGCCATGTGCTTGAAACTACAATGGCAATGGAAATGTAGTGAAAATGCAATGAGCTGTTTGGCTTGAGCCTGCCCTGTGCTTGATAATGCAATGGCATTGGAAATGGAGTGAAATTGCAATCAGCTGTTTAGCTTGAGCCTGCCCTGTGCTTGAAAGTGCAATGGCAATGGCAATGAAGTGAAAATGCAATGAGTTGTTTGGTTTGGCCTGCCCTGTGCTTGAAACTGCAATGGCAATGGAAGTTAAATGAAATGCAATGAGGTATTTGGCCTGCCCTGTGCTTGAAACTGCAATGCAATTGGAAATGAAATGAAATTAGTTGTTTGGCCTGCCTGAAACCACTCATTTCGGCCCACACGGCCCCTATTAGCTGAGAAACTGGTCCCTTGTGCCCAAAATGCCCGTATTAGCCCAGGAGGAGCATTTTGGCCCAAAAGGCCAGTGCCAGGCCAGGAAAAGTCCAGAAAATTGCCTTTCACTGAGATTTCACTCTTTTTTTTAAGCCCCTTCAGCCCATCAGGCATGTACTAGCCCAGGAGTCCCTTCGGCCCATCAGTAAGTATTCCCCTTACAAGTATTAAACCTCACCCCAGTATTTTTTCCCTCCCTTCATTGGCTCCCTGTGAGATCTAGGCCGGGATAGACTTTCCTCCTTCATTGCTGTGATCTGCAGAAAAAGATGAAAAAGTCTAAAATTGATTTTCCACCCACCCCCTTCTCTCTCAGAGTCCCTCACCTGTTTTGGGCAGAATTTCTGGCAGTTTCTGAGCTGCCAGCCCACCAGGCCTGAGTGACTGAGCTGCCAGCCCACCAGGCCTGAGTGACTGAGCTGCCAGCCCAAGAATCCATTTGGCCCACAATGTCCATACTAGCCCTCGGGAAACCAGTCCATTTGACCCACAACACCCATACTAGTCCTCCAGACCCCCCCGGTTAGCAATATTGGAATTGGTGGATAGGTGGAATATTGCATTGGGGACCAGCCCTCCCGTGTGAACATGGGACCCAACAGGTCCCACTTAGTCTAGTATTACCTATCTGCCAACATTTTGGGTTTCATGCACATCAACCTACTCCACAAGACCATCTGTAGTCCATTCATTTGAAATCTCCTTCCATTTAGAAGATGATCTGCATTTGAATCCTCCCTTTGAATTGCAAGACCTCACTTTTTCTTGCATTAAGCTCCACTTGCTAAGCTTTTGCCCACAAAGTGCTGGAGTAACTTAACAGGTCAAGCAATGGCACTGGTTCCCACCCAAAATGCCATCTATCCATGCTCTTCAGAGATGCTGCCTAGCCTGCTGAGTTACCTCCAAAGAAGTACAGGCATGTAGGTTAATTGGCTTGGTAAATGTAAAAATAGTTCCTAGTGTGTGTAGGATAGTGTTAAGTAAGTATGTAAGTAAGTAAGTTTATTGCCCAAGTATTCACATACAAGGAATTTGCCTTGGTGCTCCACCCACAAGTAGCAACATGACATACAGTGACAGTTACGAATGACTCAGAAAACACTAAACATTAATAATAATAAAACATTAATGATAAAACACCATTGATCAAGCATGTGAACCAACAAAATACCAGATCAAAGGGAAGGCTACAGATTTTGGGCTGTTGAGTAGAGCAACTACTCGTGGATAAAAAACTGATTTTATGTCTGGCTGTGGCAGCTTTGACAGTCCGGAGTCGCCTTCCAGAGGGAAGTGATTCAAAGAGTTTGTGGCCAGGGTGAGAGGGGTCAGAGATGATCTTGCCCACTCGCTTCCGGGCCCTTGCAGTGTACAGTTCATCAATGGAGGGAAGGTTGCAGCCAATAATCTTCTCTGCTGATCGGACGATTCGCTGCAGCCTCCAGGTGTCGTGCTTGGTGGCTGAGCCAAACCAGACCATGATGGAGAAGGTGAGAACGGACTCTACGATGGCCGTGTAGAATTGGACCGTGTGCGGGGATCACTGGTCGGCGCGGACCCGGTGGGACAAAGGACCTATTTCCGCACAGTGTCTCTAAACTCGAAACTCGAAACTAAACTCTAAAAACCTCAGCTCTTTCTGTAATTTTTTTTTTTTTGTAAATCAGCATTTGCAGTTCCTTGTATCTAATTTTTTTCCCAATCACTCAACTAATCTTTTTGCAAAGTCCAAATATCCTCATCGTAGCTCTTCTGTCAACAAACTAAATTGAATTTATGACAGTGAAGAGTCAAGTTATTGCTTTGCTTGGATGAAGAAATGACATCTAAATGGATAGAGGAGCAAAGAGATCTGGGAACAGAGAAATATAAATCACTCTAAGAAGCAGCAGAATGAACAGGGCCACAGAAGATGCAAACAACGTACTATAGTTTAAGAAAGAACTGTCGGGTTGGAGGCAGGTGACTAGTAGGGTGCCTCAGGGATCTGTGTTGGGTCCTTTGTTGTTTGCCATGTACATCAACGATCTGGATGAAGGGGTGGTAAATTGGATTAGTAAGTATGCAGATGATACCAAGAAAGGGGGCGTTGTGGATAATGAAGAGGATTTCCAAAGTCTACAGAGAGATTTATGCCAGTTGGAATAGTGGGCTGAAAGATGGCAGATGGAGTTTAATTCTGATAAACGTGAGGTGCTCCATGTTACCAAAAAAAGAATTACTGAAGATATATTCATGGCTCATTACAGAAGACAGAGGGTATTACCATCAATAAAGATTGGAGGAGTTTGCTTTCTATTCCCTGGTCAATGTATTTGATTATGAATGTGTCCAATAAGATAGACGAGGAGAGACTGTTTCCATGTTACAGAATCTAGAAAATGGCAGAATAAATATGGGATGGTTACTAATGGATCCAATAAAATATTTAGCGGAAATTACTAGAAGGGTCTCGACCCGAAAAGTCACCCGTTCCTTCTCTCCAGAGATGCTGCCTGTTCCGCTGAGTTACTCCAGCTTTTTGTGTTTACCTTCGATGAGAATAGATTGGTGTTTTATTCAAAGAATGTAGTGATGCTATATTGATGCTATATTGATGATATTGTGATGCAATATTGATGATATATTGATGATATATTGATGATATTATTGATGATATTATTGATGATATTATTGATGATATAGTGATGATATAGTGATGATATAGTGATGATATATTGATGATATATTGATGATATATTGATATATTGATGATATATTGATGATTATATGTGATAATATATTGATAATATATTGATAATATATTGATTATATTTGATATAGTGATATATTGATGATATAGTGATGATATAGTGATGATATAGTGATGATATATTGATGATATATTGATGATATATTGATGATATTATTGATGATATTATTGATGACATTATTGATGATATTATTGATGATATAGTGATGATATAGTGATGATATTATTGATGATATAGTGATAATATATTGATGATATTATTGATAGTATATTGATGATATAGTGATGATATAGTGATGATATTATTGATGATATAGTGATGATATATTGATGATATAGTGATGATATATTGATGATATAGTGATAATATATATCAAGTTTCGATCCATAATGAAGGAAAAAGGAATAGTACCAAATAATGGAAAGCTATGAGCTGGCAGGAGACTAATGCGGATCAGAAACACTAACATAGACCCAATGGCGAGAATGACCTTTCTCCATGCTGTTACTCTACTATTTGACAGAACACTGCCTTATTTGGGCAAAATAACCAGCTCTATTACTTTGAAAGATAAATATTTAGTTTAGTTTAGTTCAGACATACAGCCCCTTCGGCCCACTGAGTCCACACCGACCAGCGATCCCTGCACATTAGCACTACCCTACACACACTTGGGATAATTTTACATATATATCAAGCCAATCATCCTACGAACCTGTACGTCTTTGGAGTTTGGGATGAAACTGAAGATCTCTGAGAAAATCCATGCAGGTCACGGGGAGAACGTACGAATCTTACAGACAGCACCTGTAGCCGGGATCGACCTCTGGTCTCTGGTGCTGTAAGGCAGCAACTCTACCACTATGTCACCGTGCAGCCCTAATTGGGTTCAGTTTTTTAAAAAGGTTGTTTTCTGATTGTGCCATAAATCTACTACTAAAATGATTACAAAACCGTTGTAACACTTTTACTGAGGTTTTGTATTACATCTCAATTTGATTCTTCAAGTTACGTTGAGTTCATTGTCGTATGCACATATACAATGAAGCACTAATACAATGAGAATCTTGTTTGCAGCAGCATCACTGACACACAAACTAACACAAACACACAAAAGCATAGATTATACGTAAATTACACATAACATTTTTTTAGGACCATCAAATGAAAGAAAAACACTGCAATAGAAAAAGATAAGACATTGATGCAAAATTAGCAAAATAACAAATCGATGGTGGTGAAGAGGTTGTCGGCAGTGTTCCATGGTCGAGGTATGATTAGGGGTGTACATGCTGGTTCAAGGGCTTGATAATTGCAGGAAGGAAACTGTTCTAAAACCAGGTTTGGTGTGACCTCTGTCTTCTGTACTTCCTGCTTGATATTTTAGTGAATTAATATCCATTTTGAAAGATAGCATTTTTATCATTGCTCTGGATGAAAATAGTAATAGGTTCACCTGGCGTCTGAAATGTGTATGTAAGGATGTACAGAATAACATAATATCAGCTCACACCACGTTTGGGGAATTCAAATTATTTCCTTCAAAGGAGCTGTTTTCCCATGTGGCGGATAGGGAGGACAGCGCCACCTAGCGGTTGGGTTTAGTGCCACAGTGGACAATGCATCATTCAATGTGTAGCTACTCCAGCGTCTGCAGTTCCTTCTTAAACAAAATTCATTGTGTAGGAATGGATTGCAGATGCTGGTTTACACCGAAGATAGACACAAAATACTGGAGTAACTCAGCGGGACAGGCAGCATCTCTGGAGAGACGTTTCTGGTGGAGACACTTCTTCAGACCAAGAGATATGGAAGGGTAAGGTGTGAAAATAACTGATCAAGGCAGACGGTGATCTAGGATATGTAGATCAAGTATCATTGTTAGTGATAGGGAAGGTGACAATAAGGCATACAATCAGTAACATGAATCAGGAGGGCAGTGAAACTAATTGGAGAATTAGGGTGGGGGAGGGAGTGAGAGAGAACGAAAGCAAGGGTTACTTGAAGCTCGAGATGTCAATGTTCATACCGCTGGGGTGTAAGCTGCCCAAATGAAATGCGATGTGCTGTTCCTCCAATTTGCGCTGGGCCTCACTCTGACAATGGAGGAGGCCCAGGACAGAAAGGTCAGTGTGGGAATGGGAGGGGGAGTTAAAGTGTTTAGCAACTGGGAGATCAGGTAGGTTTAGGCAGACTGAGACGAGGTGTTCAGCGAAATGATCGTCGAGCCTGCGCTTTGTCTTGTCAATATACAAGAGTCCACACCTGGAACAGCGGATACAGTAGATGAGGTTGGAGGAGGTGCAAGTGAACCTCTGCCTCACCTGAAATGACTGTCAGGGTCCCTGGACAGAGTCGAGGGCGGAGGTAAAGGGACAGGTGTTGCATCTCCTGCGGTTGCAAGGGAAGTACCTGGGGAGGGTGTGTTTTGGGTGGGAAGGGATGGGTTAGCCAGCGAGTTGCAGAGGGAACGGTCTCTGCGGAAAGCAGAAAGGAGTGGAGATGGGAAGATGTGGCTAGTGGTGGGCTCCCGCGGCAAAAATGTCAAGGATTATGTGCTGTATGTGATGGCTGATGGGGTGGAAGGTGAGGACACTGTCTCGGTTGCGGCTGGGGGGAGGGGGAGCAAAAGCGAAGCTACAGGATACCGAGGGGATCCTAGTGAGGGCCTCATCTATGATGGAAGAGGGAACCGTCCATTCCCTAAAGAATGGGGACATCTCAGATGTCCTGGTCTGGAAATCGTTCATTTACTGTTTTTAATCCGACTGATGCCACGACCACTGACCAATATTACCTCACCTTGGTTCAAAAATAAAAATTGTATCATAATTACTGTAACCAATAATTTTACAACATGGTTTTTATCCAATTAAAATGAAACATTTGTCCCAATGTGCTGCAGTAACTCAGCAGGTCAGAGCATCTCTGGAGAACATGGATTGGTAAAGACACCTATCCATGTAGCAATGTTACAACATTTTGAGATTTTAAAAATCAAGTCTGCAATTTATCCCATCAGATAAAGCACAAAAAGAAGTTTAATTTGACACCTAATTCACTTTCATATCTTCAGTATTAAAAAAGGTATGGCCATTTTCATACTCGGAAATTAGCATCTTGTTCCCTATTGATTTTCCAGTGACTTAACACAAAAGCTGTGATCGAGGACAGTCTAAAGCCCGTAACTTTATTAGAAATTAAGAGAACTGAAAGAAATTTTCAGTTATTATAGATTGAAGCATTCTGAAACAAATATTAAACAATCTTACTTGGATGACCTGAAATTAAAGCACATAATTAGTTAGTTACCCAATTGTAGCTAATTCCAAAATTCAATTACTAGATCTAAACATCTTTCCATTTCTTAAGGAAAGATTAACCTTTTTAAATAGCCTAAGTGTCCAAAGAACATTCACACAATAATTCATAATAAAACATAATTTTTAAATTAAAGTTAAGAGCATAAAGTATTAAAGTGATTTCAATAAAGTTCCTGAAATATATATTCCAATCAAAAATAAGCTTGCGAAACTCAGCGAGTCAGACAGCATCTCTGGGGAAAAGGAATAGGTGACGTTTCTGGTCGAGCCTCTTCTTCAGGCTGAGAGTCAGGGGAAATGGAAACGGGAGATATAGACGGTGATGTGGAGAATAAAAGAACAAATGAGTAAACAATATGCAAAAACGTAATGATGATAAAGGAGATAGATCAGTGTTAGCTGTGGGCTGGGTGAGAACGAGTTACACACAATAAGACTCAACAAGACAACTTTGTAGCTGGTACGACTTGGGTGGGGGAGGGGTGGAGAGAGCGGGGATTTGCAAGTTTTATTTGAAGTTAGCAAAAACAATATTCATACAAACTTTTTTTGCATATCTTTCATTCATTTATTCTATATCTCTATATATCACCGCTATATCTTGTTTCCCTTCCCCGTAAGTCTCAGTCTGAAGAAGGGTCTCGAACCGAAACGTCACCAATTCCTTTTCTCCAGTGATGCTGTCTGACCCGCTGAGTTACTCCAGCTTTTAGTGTCTATCCAGTTTAAACCAGCATCTGCAGTTCCTTTCTGCACACAAATATGCTTGCGCTTATTTTGCCGGTCACTCTCAGACATCCATTATTCATCTCTGCATGATGTAAGATTCCTTCCTCTTGTGAGATCAGTGCTCTAATTGATCATATCATAAGGCAAATACAATGTTAGCATTTACTACATATCAAGAGGACTGGAATACAAAAACAGATGTATTGCTAAGGTGCTGATCGGGCCACATTTGGAGTACGGTGAGTAAATGTTGGCACCATATCTGAGGAAGGATGTGCTGGCTCTGGAGAAGGTCCAGAGGAGGTTTACAAGAATGATTCCAGGAATGAGTGGGTTAGCATATGATGAGCGTTTGACAACACTGGGCCTCTACTCGCTGAAGTTTAGAAGGATAAAGGGGGATCTTATAGAAACTTACAGAATAATGGAAGGCTTGAATGGAGTGGATGTGGAAAGGATGTTTCCACTGGTGGGAGAGTCTAGGACCAGAGGTCATAGCCTCAGAATTAAAGAGCGCTCTTTTAGAAAGCAGGTGAGGAGGAGCTTCTTTAGTCAGAGGGTCGTTCATCTGTGGAACTCATTGCCACAGAGGGCTGTGGAGTCCACGTCGGTGGTTATTTTTAAGGCAGAGATAGACAAATTCTTGATTAGAATGGGTGTCAATGGTTATGGGGAAAAGGCAGGAAAATGGGATTAGGAGGCAGAGAACAGCCATGATTGAATGGCGGCGAGGACTCGATGGGCCGAATGGCCATATTCTACTCCTATGTTTTGTGAAATTGTGAACTGTGTTCTTTGTTATAGTTTTGTCCTGATCAACTGTGTGGCTGATGGACCTCTCAGTTTGGAGTCTGCAATCGGATGCTGCTTGAAAGACATTCAGAGGAAATATTCCCACCTCCTGGTGCCACAGACCTTTAATGCAATGATGAATTAGCTGACAAAGGAATGTGGCAGTCAGCAAGTGTAGGACTGCACACATTCACCCATTCATTCGTAATAAAGCAGGTTCATCGAACATTTACTTTGAAGTGCGAGTATTTAGTTCCTCTGAAGCTATAAAAACATCAGCTTTGCCAACTTTAGTCTGAGGCAATGAAGATTAATGCTAACTGCAAATACAAAGTCTGTAGTAAATCAACGACACATTCCACTTCTCTGTCACTATTCCATATATTTGTCCTTTTTTAACAGATATCTTGTCTGTGAAACTTATATTTCATTTTATTGATTTAAAAGTAATTCATGGGTCACAAATATAAGCTAGATAGGTTCAAACTTATTTCCAAATGTGTTTTGTGGGGTTGAAGGGGAGTATGTAATGAAGCTTGTCTCCACAATATCTGTGTCAGGGCTATATCATAAAAGAGAAATGCAACCAATGTGTACGTTGCCAAAGATAGACACAAAATGCTGGAGTAACTCAGCGGGTCAGGCAGCATCTCTTGAGAAAAGAGGGATCTTCTTCAGACTCGACCTAAAACGTCATAAGGTAGATAGGGTGGTAAAGAAAGCTTTTGGTGTGCTGGCCTTTATAAATCAGAGCATTGAGTATAGAAGTTGGGATGTAATGTTAAAATTGCACAAGGCATTGGTGAGGCCAATTCTGGAGTATGGTGTACAATTTTGGTCACCAAATTATAGGAAGGATGTCAACAAAAGAGAGAGAGTACCGAGGAGATTTACTAGAATGTTGACTGGGTTTCAGCAGCTAGGTTACAGAGAAAGGTTGAACAAGTTAGGTCTTTATTCTTTGGAGCGCAGAAGGTTAAGGGGGGACTTGATAGATTAAAATGATGAGAGGGATAGGCAGAGTTGACGTGGATAAGCTTTTCCCATTTAGAGTAGGGAAGATTCAAACAAGAGGACATGACTTGAGAATTAAGGGACAGACGTTTAGGGGTAACATGAGGGGGAACTTCTTTACTCAGAGAGTGGTAGCTGTGTGGAATGAGCTTCCTGTGGAAGTGGTGGAGGCAGGTTCGATTTTATCATTTAAAAATAAATTGGATAGGTATATGGACGGGAAAGGAATGGAGGGTTATGGTCTGAGTGCAGGTAGATGGGACTGGGGAAAATAAGTGTTCGGCGCGGACTTGAAGGGCTGAGATGGCCTATTTCTGTGCTGTAATTGTTATATGGTTTATGGACATCTATTCCTTTGTTCCAGAGATACTGCCTGATCTGCCGAGCCCCCCAATATTTTGTGACCATCCTCACAGTAAATCAGCATCTGCAGTTCCTTCCTACACATTCAAGTCAAGTCAATTCAAGTGAGTTTATTGTCATGTGTCCCTGTATAGGACAATGAAATTCTTGCTTTGCTTAAGCACACAGAAAATAGTAGGCATTGACTACAGAACAGATCAATGTGTCCATATACCATGATATAAATATATACACACATGAATAAATAAACTGATAAAGTGCAAATAGCAGAAAGTGGTTATTAATAATCAGAGTTTTGTCTGAGTCAGGTTTAATAGCCTGATGGCTGTGGGGAAGTAGCTATTCCTGAACCTGGTCGTTGCAGTCTTCAGGCTCCTGTACCTTCTACCTGAAGGTAGCAGGGAGATGAGTGTGTGGCCAGGATAGTGTGGATCTTTGATGATACTGCCAGCCTTTTTGAGGCAGCGACTGCGATAAATCCCCTCGATGGAAGGAAGGTCAGAGCCGATGATGGACTGGGCAGTGTTTTACTACTTTTTGTAGCCTTTTCCTCTCCAGGGCGCTCAAATTGCCGAACCAAGCCACGATGCAACCGGTCAGTATGCTCTCGACTGTAGAAGTTAGAGAGTCTTCCTTGAAAAACCGACTCTCTGTAATCTTCTCAGGAAGTAGAGGCGCTGATGAGCTTTTTTGATAATTGCGTTAGTTTTCTCGGACCAGGAAAGATCTTCAGAGATGTTCACGCCCAGGAATTTGAAGTTCTTGACCTTTTCAGCCATCGACCTGTTGATATAAATGGGGCTGTGGGTCCCCCTCCTACTCCTTCCAAAGTCCACAATCAGTTCCTTGGTTTTGCTGGTGTTGAGGGCCAGGTTATTGCGCTGGCACCATATGGACAGTTGCTCGATCTCTCTTCTGTATTCTGACTCATCCACATCAGTGATACGCTCCACAACAGTGGTGTTGTCGGCGAACTTGATGATGGAGTTCGCACTGTGACTGGCTACGCAGTCATGAGTATAGAGTGAGTACAGCAGGGGGCTGAGCACGCAGCCTTGAGGTGCTCCCGTGGTGATTGTTATCGAGGCTGACACATTTCCACCAATACGAACAGACTGTGGTCTGTGGATGAGGAAGTTGAGGATTCAGTTGCAGAGGGATGCGCAGAGACCCAGTTCTGCGAGTTTGGTAACCAGTTTGGAGGGGATGATTGTGTTGAATGCCGAGCTGTAATCGATGAATAACAGCCTGACATATGAGTTTTTGTTGTCCAAGTGGTCCAGTGCGGAGTGGAGGGCCAGCGAGATCGCATCCACCGTTGATCTGTTGTGGCGGTACGCGAACTGCAGTGGGTCCAGGTTTTTGTCAAGGTAGTAGTTGATTTGCTCCATGATCAACCTCTCAAAGCACTTCATCACCACCGGCGTTAGTGCCACATTTATGGTATCGAAGTTCGCTGTGGTCTTTATGAATGCAATCCAAGCTAATCCTACTGCATGCCCGGCATCATTCTCTGCCTTACATTATTTTAACACTTTCTTTTAAAAGATGCAGTAGTTTCAGCTGGAGCCCCCTGTGTGTGAAAGCAGTTCATGCTTCAATAACATTGCACAGTGCTTATCTTACTGTTATGGTCGGCTTTGATTAGGGATAAGTCAATATCAGTTTAGATTCTGCATTAGGAGTGAGAGGCAGTAGGACAGATTACCAGTATATGGTAACATGGGGCAAGACTGGTGGGACCAGATGAGGGTGGGTTTGGGGGAGGGTGGTGGGTAGAAGGGCCCAGTGTTGGGGGAAGGGGATGGGAAAAGTAAATAATGGAGAAGAAAACTAGATGGATAGGTGAGTGTGTGTGAGAGAACATTGGTGAGTGTTGAGCTTCAAAGGTCATCTTGAGCTTCTGTTACATGTCATTTTATGTGTACCTTCCTGCTCCAACTCCATTCTGTTCGCCGTCAGTCTGCCGTGATGCTAAATGTGAATTGGAAGAACAACATCTCACCTTCCGCCTGGATCGTTTACAAACCACTGGTATGAAATATAAATGTTCCAATCTCATGTAACTCACACTCCTCCAAGTTTTCCACCCAGGAAAACTCATCTGACCATCTATCTTTGTTCACCTCCTCTGCCTCTTCCCTATTCTCACCTGGTACCCACTGTCCATCATCCCATCCCTTCGTCTGGCTCTTTTGATGACATACTTGTCCCTGTCTCATCCTCCTCCCCCACTCCCCCAGATGTACAAAGTCATAGACAATAGACAATAGGTGCAGGAGTAGGACATTTGGCCCTTCGAGCCAGCACCGCCATTCATTGTGCTCATGGCTGATCATCTACAATCAGTACACCGTTCCCGCCTTCTCCTCATATCCCCTGACTCCGTTATCTTTAAGAGCCCTATGTAGCTCTCTCTTGAAAGTATCCAGAGAACCGGCCTCCACCGCTCTCAACTCTCAGTGTGAAAAGGTGTTTCCTCATCTCTGTTCTAAATGGCTTACTCCTTATTCTTAAACTGTGGCCCCTAGTTCTGGACTCCCCCAACATCGGGAAAATGTTTCCTGCCTCTAGCGGGTCCAAACCCTTCATTATCTTATGTTTCAATAAGATCCCCTCCCATCCATCTAAATACAGAGTATACAGCCCAGCCGCTCCATTCTCTCAGCATATGACAGTCCCGCCATCCCGGGAATTAACCTTGTGAATCAACGCTGCACTCCCTCAATAGCAAGAATGTCCTTCCTCAAATTTGGAGACTAAAACTGCACATAATATGCCAGGTGTGGTCTCACTAGGGCCCTGAACAACTACAGAAGGACCTCTTTGCTCCTATACTCAACTCCTCTTGTTATGAAGGCCAACATGCCATTCGCTTTCTTCACTGCCGGCTGTACCTGCATGCTTACTTTCATTGACTGATGAACAAGGACCCCCCAGATCCCGTTGTACTTCCCCTTTTCCCAACTCATTGAGTGATACAGTGTGGAAACAGGCCCTTCGGTCTAACTTGCCCAAACGGCCAACATGTCCCAGCTACACTAACCCCAAATATTTGCAGTCTGATTTGTTTTCATGGTAGATTTGTAGTTGTTATCAATATAAGATGCGGTGCTGAAAGTTTTCATTGACGGTCAGCAGTATACAGTCCTGCACCATTGTCCAGGCTTGGAGAATTAGCTGGTTCATGTCACAGTGTCCAAGATAACCATCAAAATATCTAGGAGAAGGGTCTGAATGTCTGAAGAAGGGTCCCGACCCGAAACGTCACCCATTCCTTCTCTCCAGAGATAACTTGCCGTCTCAGTATCAGAGTTCCAGAAATGTTTAGTAAGTTTGCAGACAACATTGGTGGACAGTGAAGAAGGCTGTCAAAGAATACAATAGGATATATGTCAGTTTGAGGTATGGCTGAAGCAATATCAGGTGGACTTTAATCTGGGCAAAGAATGTGGTGCTACAAATCAAATTGATGAGCCCTCCACTGTCAGAGTGAGGCCAATGCAAATTAGAGGAACATCACTTCATATTTCACTTGGGCAGCTTACACCCCAGCGGTATGAACATTGATTTCTCTAACTTCAAGTAACCCATGCTTCCCTTCTCTCTCCATTCGTCCACCATCCTAATCACTGTACTGGTTTCACCGAATGTAGACACAAAAAACTGGAGTAACTCAGCGGGACAGGCAGCATCTGTGGAGAGAAGGAATGGGCAACATTTCGGGTTGAAACCCTTCTTCAGTCGTCTACTATGTTTCATTGTCTGTAACTGGTTTTCACCTAGCCCATAGCTAACAATGGCTTGTCTCCATTATCATTGTTACTTTTTTGCATATCTTTCATTCATTTGTTCTATATCTCTCTATATCACCGTCTATAACTCTCATTCCCCTTTCCCCTGACTCTCAGTCTGATGAAGTTATGGTTCCTGCTGATCCCCCTGCTGAGTACGAGGATGGCATGTCCATTTATGTTTAAGTGCCTTCACTTATGCATTAATATCATTTGTGTTACCTATTGAGTTCCCTGTTGAAGTGTTAATGTTAGTCTCTATCTTTGCTCAGTCTTGCATTTTTTCGTGCTGAGTCTCGTGCTGAGCCAGATGAGTCTGAAGAACAGGTCCTGACATGAAACGTCACCCATTCCTTCTCCCCGGAGATGCTGCATGTCCTGCTGAGTTACTCCAGCGTTTTGTGCTAACTGGAGGACATCTGACAGTGGCGGCAGCAAGATGGAGGTGCCCGCGGGCAGAGCGGACAATCCTTCACCATCCTCTGCCCACACCGACTCCATGACCTGCCGAACTCTCCTGGAATGGAGCAGCATCGGAGCGGCTGAGATCGGTCAGGGGTCCAGCAGACAGAGGCCCGAATCCCAGAGTTGCATCAGGGGCCATTGAGAACAAAGGAGGGGGACCGTGAGGTAAGGGGGACCAGGCACAGGGGGAGTGGGGGGAGACGTCAAGAACTAAGGGGGGAGGGAACCATTGGGGCAAAAAAAGGGGTACTGTAACTTTGGCAGTGCCCTTTATGTTGCAACACTTTGTATACCTTGATATGCAAAACAAAGCATCTCAGTGTGACTGGTCACATGTGACAATGAAGGTATCTACCCTAATCTAATCTAATCAAATCTGTACACTTGTTGTTTAGGATTTCCCTATGACGAGCCTTGCAGCGCTGTAGGTGGCTGCTATTTGTATACATTGGGTACACTGCAAATAATCTCACTGTGCCCAGTCACACAGGACAATAAAGTATTGCATTCCATTCTTGTTTATCAGTAAAAGCCGTTTTGAATTTAACTTACTACTGACTCCTGTGTCCACATTGCACTTGGGTTCACTGGTCTCTCAATAACGTTATAACATACTGTAGATTAGGTAGTCAGTCACACCCTCTGTCTCAGGGTGGAAATGTCATATAGAAAGGCTGTGGATATGCAGGGAATGGAGGTATAGGATTTACAGAGCTTGTAGATAAGTGATAGTCTTTGTATCATGTTCAGCACACACATTGTGGGCTGAAGGGCCTGTTCTTGTGCTGTACTGTTTTACATCCTATATACTTTTATGACTAACAAATTAGCTTTCTCCAGAATGGAAATACAAATTAATCGATATACATTATAATCCTTCTTGAGGCACTTTGGTTGGCATTTAATAAGCTGATAACAGTTTGGAGAAAGTCATTTCACAATGCTGAATGAGAACGATAATGTAACTCTCACAACATAAAAGATGTAAGGGTCCAAGTATAATGAGCCTTAACTTATAAATGCAGATACTAATATAATTCTAACCCAGCTAAATGTTTTGCCTATTAAAGCATGGGAGACGATGCACTTTCTGCTTCAGGCTGGAATATGACCACATTTATAAAGAAAAGACATAGAGTGATATAGTGTCTTTGATGACTGCAAGCAGAGTAAGCTTATAAAACGTCACCTATTCCTTTTCTCCAGAGATGCTGTCTGACCCTCTGAGTTACCTCAGCTCTTTGTGTCCATCTTCGGTTTGAACCAGCATCTGCAGTTCCTGCCCACATAGAAAAGTGTTCTTTGGTGGATGAAGGGTATTTGATCTCTGTGTGATCCCTGTTTTAGGAAAATTGCAGCTTCCCGTCAACAGGAAAAACACCGTGCGTCAAACGTCATCACGTCGCGTCATGCCTCGTCACCGCCCCATAACGCCGTGAATTTTTCAGTGACCTGGTACGTCAGTCAATGATGCCGGCAGTTGCCGAAAAAAATCTCTAAGTGGGACAGACCCTTTACTCTTATTCAAAGGACAGCAGAAGCAGAGTTTTTGAACATTTTTAAGACAGAGAAAGCAAGGGAGTGAAACCCTGACCCTGACCCTGACCCTGACCCTGACCCTGACCCTGACCCTAACCCTAACCCTAAAGGGCCTGTCCCACTGCGGCAACCTAATTCGCGACTGTAGAAGAGTTTGCTCTCGACTAATACTCATGGTCGATATGAGGTCCTCGGAAGTCTTTGTAATTCCCCTTCATGCTCAAGAATAGTCTCCGCGTACTCGAGGCCTCAGCTAGGTTGCGGCATTTTTTTCAACATGCTGAAAAATGCCCGCGAGTAATAAAAGGTCGCCATGAAAAAATAGATTTTTTTTACTCGTAGGTTTAGTCAAGGTAGGTCGTAGTAGGTCGTAATGTTATCATAGGTAATCAAAGGCAATCAAAGGTAATCAAGGGTATTTGAAGGTAAAGCTCGTTGAGAAAAAGAATGTAAGTAAACCGACCGGTAATGTTAAATGCCCGCTAAACTTTATTAAACATTGTCTGGCTTCTTAAAGGTTTCTCCTCCCCCCCCCTTTTCGCACTCGCCGCATGCAGTCGCATGCTGGTGGGACCGGCCCTGTACAGGGATCACTCGACCACCGTGCGACCCCCGCACGGCCCCCGCTTCCAGTTTGGTCGCGCTTGCCGCATGCAGTTGCATGCTCGTGGGACAGGCCCTTTACTGACCCATCTGACTGGGTTTCCACCATGGTGGTCGCGACAAAGAAAAACAAGGAGGAGATATATATTTGCATAAACCCCAGAGATCTTAACACTGCCATCAAACGCCCACATTACCCACTACGAACAATGGAGGAAGTTGCTGCTCAGATAGGCAACGCATCAGTATTCTCCATTCCAGATACCAAAAGCTCATTTTGGCAGATTCCACTGGACCCAGACTCATCCAATCTCACTACGTACGGCAGCCCCTTTGGTCGATACAAATTTCTGAGAATGCCCTTTGGCATCAACTCCGTCAGCGAAGTTTTCCATCGCACAATCGAACAATTGTTTGCCGAGTACCCATGCGCCATCATTGCGGGAGAGGGGAGTTCAGTCTACACTCACTGAATCCATCCCTGGTGATGGGATCTGGAAGCGGACCAATACATCTATAAATAAAACGGACCGACAAACATCTTTTCATTTGCACAATTGACTTTATTGTATTAAATTTAACATATTAATGTTTAACATCCATGCATTGAAGGAAGAATATTTTACAGCCTCAGCCCTAACCGGGCATCACCCACATGACAGCATACGTCAGCGTGTATGTCGTGCAACTTGACGGTTTTATGGGTGTCAGTCACTGATGCTCCGCAGTCACCCAAATGTCGCCCAAGTGGGACAGGCCCATACCTTTCTAAAACAGATTTGCTCATCCCTTTGAGTGAAACGGAAGACTGAACTTCCCTCCTCTCCAGCCTATTTCTCTTGCAAGGCAACCACAGCACAGCTACAGTCTGCCAGTGATTATGTATTTGAAGGGCTGATGTTGCCATCAGTTGGCAAATTGATGAACAGTGCATTCAATTGAGCCATGTCCTATTGGGTATTTCTAATCTTTGGTCAAATTTAGTTTAGTTCAGAGATACAGTGCGGAAACATAGAAACATGGAAAATAGGTGCATGAGTAGGCCATTCGGCCCTTCGAGCCTGCACCGCCATTCAATATGATCATGGCTGATCGTCCAAATCAGTATCCTGTACCTGCCTTCTCTCCATACCCCATGATACCTTTAGCCACAAGGGCCACATATAACTCCCTCTTAAATATAGCCAGTGAACTGGCCTCAACTACCTTCTGTGACAGAGAATTCCAGAGATTCACCACTCTCTGTGTGAAACAGGTCCTTTGACCCATTGAGTCCATGCCGACCAGCAATTTCCCCGTACATTAGCATTATCCTATATACTAGGGACAAATGACCATTTTTACTGAAGCCAATTAACCTACAAAAGTGTACGTCTGGAGTGTGGGAGGAAATCGGAGATTCCGGAGAAAACCCATGCAGTCACAGTGAGAATGTGTAAATTCCGTATAGGTAGCAACCATAGTCAGTATTGAACCCGGGTCTCTGGCGCTGTGAGGCAGCAACTCTACCGCTGTGCCACCGTACCAACCCATGACTGGTGTGTGGATGATCTGAGTATGCCTTGGAGAGCCTACTTAGAAGTGTTGTCAGCCCACATAACCCTTGTTCACTGACTTATCTGACTGGTCTGAAGAAGGGTCTGTACCCGAAACGTCACCTCTTCCTTTTCACCAGAGATGTTGCCTGTCCCCCTGAGTAACTCTGGTTTTTTGTGTCTATCTGCACTGACCTACAATGTCTATCAGTTAAGCTCAGTTATGAAACCTCATTCTTGTTTGAAATCACTCCCTAACACCACTCCTCAATCTCTCTGTTATTGCCTCTCACCCTCTGACAACCAGAGTTTAAAGCCCCTCTATTGTTCGATCACTCGTGGATTTCATCTCTTCATCAAGAACAGATACATTCAATCGTTGATAGACAAGAATGCTGGAGAAACTCAGCGGCATCTATGGGCCTCACTCTGGACATGGAAGAGGCACAGGACAGAAAGGTCGGATTGGGAATGGGAGGGGGAAGTTAAAGTTCTGAGCCACCTTGAGATCAGGTTGGTTATTGTGAACCGAGCGGAGGTGTTGGGCGAAACGATCGCCAAGCCTACGCTTGGTCTCACCGATGTAGAGCAGCTGACACCTAGAGCAGCGGATGCAATAGATGAGGTTGGAGGAGGTGCAGGTGAACCTCTGCCGCACCTGCTTGGGTCCTTGGATGGAGTCAAGGAGGGATCTTTCTGTCCTGGGCCTCCTCCATGGTCAGAGTGAGGCCCACCATAAATTGGAGGAGCAGTACCTCATATTTTGCTTGGGTAGTTTACACCCCAGCGGTATGAACATTAACTTCTCCAATTTCAGGTAGTCCCTGCTTTCTCCCTCCTTCCCCTTCCATTCGCAGCTCTCCCACAGCCCACTGTCTCAGCTTCTTCCTTTCTTCTTCCCCCCCCCCCCCCCCCCACCTCCACATCAGTCTGAAGAACGGTCTTGTCCCGAAACGTCGCCTATTTCCTTCGCTCCATAGAAGCTGCCTCACCCGCTGATATTTTGTCTGCATTCAATCGTTGAGGCACTTTGCCCTGGAATTTGTACTTGACAACTTTCCATTTCCCTACTTCACTTTCCTCCCATTGTTTGCGCTGTAAATCTGCATTTGCCTGGTTATCTCCTTCATGTAACATTTGCATGTTCACGTTTTGTGGACTCTCTTTGGAGGTTTTACAAGTTTAAAAGCTGTATAAACCTCGTAGTTAATGTAATTAACTATGTAGGAAGGAACGGCAGATGCCGATTTAAACTGAAGACAGACCAAAAAGCTGGAGTAACCCAGTGGGTCAGACAGCATCTCTGGAGAAAAGGAATATGTGGCGTTTTGGGTCGAGACCCTTCTTCCGAAGAATTCCGTTTCTCCAGAGATGCTGTCTGACCCGCTGATTTACTTCAGCTTTTTGTGTCTATATTCAATGTAATTAATTGCTTTTGTATTGAATGTTTAACTGAACAGTGTTAATTTAGAGGAACAATGATAATATAACATGCATACTTAAAATGAAATATGGAGCAAGTGCAAATGACAGTCAGTGTTTCAATGCTGTCAATTTCATTCATGGTACCTTGGCATGGCGATAGTTCAGAGATGCATTTCCTTTCAAAAGAAATCAAATGAACAAATGTTGCACAATAATATGGGCAGAGAGTCATAAAATATTGGCAAAGGCATTCAGGACATAATGGGGGAAAACCTTTTTAATTTTGTGACTTCAGCAACCAATCCCTTCTATCTGAAATGCACATTTGAAATTTAGGAATCTGTTGCAATATGAATTTTCCAAGAATTGAAATCAATTATTAGGGTATTGAAATCAATTGTCAGCTAGATAGGGCTCTTAAAAATAGCGGAGTCAGGGGATATGGGGAGAAGGCTGGAACTGGGTACTGATTGGGGATGATCAGCCATGATCACATTGAATGGCGGTTCTATAACATAAAATGGCCTACTCCTGTCTATTGTCTATTGTCTACGATGTATATTACGCACTTGTCGAGGAGTCCTTTAGTTTGGGTGCAACATCAGAATGTAGCTTTTAATACTATGATTTCCAGTTATTATTAATTCACTAAATCCAGTAATTCATGACATAAAAAATAGACATTTTTTTGACGTTCAAAATAAGGATAGATCAGTCAGATTTACTGTAGGTCTTTGGGGAATACATAACAGCTAAATATCAATGTTTTTTGCATTACTAACTGTTTGACGGGCTGTCTTATTATATATCAGTCTTCAACTGCAACCATCCTATAATAAGAAGCTGCCTTCCTGTTTTTCCTTTGATCGATAGGTTTTCTGCTTTGGAAGGTGATGTTGACATATAATGCTATTTATCATGATATATGTGCTAAACTAGGATGCTTCAATAATATTGGCTCTATATATATTTCTCCAAATTCACATTTCCGTGCTCAAAGCTGATCAGAAATGCTCGCATCATTATCCAAACATAGAAACATAATAAATAGATGCAGGAGGAGGCCATTCAGCCCTTCGAGCGAGCACCGCCATTCATTGCGATCATGGCTGATCATCCCCAATCAATAACCCGTGCCTGCCTTCTCCACATATCCCTTGATTCCACTAGCCCCTCGAGCTCTATCTAACTCTCTCTTAAATTCATCCAGTTATTTGGCCTTCACGGCCCTCTGTGGCAGGGAATTCCACAATTTCACAACTCTCTGGGTGAAAACGGTTTTTCTCACCTCAGTCTTAAATTGCCTCCCCTTTTATTCTAAGACTGTGGCCCCTGGTTCTGGACTCACCCAACATTGGGAACATTTTTCCTGCATCTAGCTTGTCCAGTCCTTTTGTAATTTTATATGTTTCTATAACATAAAACCACTCGGGTTGGAAGGAACAGCAGATGCTGGTTTATACCGAAGATAGACACAACATTCTGGACTACCTCAGCGGGACAGGCAGCATCTCTGGAGGTGGAGCTTCAGGTCGAGACCCTTCTTCAGACTGAGAGTCACGGGAGAAGGAGTCTACAGATACAGAAGGGTAAGGTGTGAAAACGACAGATCAAAGCAGATGATTGTAAGGAAATGGAGAATGCTTCATTGTTATCACTAGCAATTGATAAAACAGACACGAGAAGTGGCTCATTTGGTAGCAATTTCACTGCTGCTTCACAAAATTATATGTTCACAACCTTCTTCAGAAAACTGAAATCCTCAGCTAAGATCAAGCTGTGACATCTTTCAAAAATGACTTTAAACTGAAGCATGGATGATTCCCCCAGATGGACGTGGAAGATTGCAATCCACAATCTTCAGAAGATCAGGGGAGTCATTTTGGTGGAAGGAACTGCAGATGCTGGTTAACACCGAAGATTGTTAGTTGTTTAAGTTGAGACATCGGATGGAAGCTGCATACCAAATCTCGTTGCACCTATGTGCAATGACAATAAAATATATTATTATTATTATATTATTAGTAGGCCATTCGGCCCTTCGAGTCAGCACCGCCATTCAAAATGATCATGGCTGATCATCCCCAATCAGTACCCCGTTCCTGCCTTCTCCCCATATCTCCTGACTCCGCTATTTTATAAGAGCCCTATCTAGCTCTATCTTGAAAGCATCCAGAGAACCTGCCTCCCACCGCCCTCTCAGGCAGGTTCAAAATGGGGCAGCACAATGGAATAGGGCTAAAATAGTAATAAACACCCAGACTGCCTTGAAAATTAAAAAATGTGATATTCTCAAAATCAGAACTTTAATATTATTGTATTAGATGCTGTAAGTCCATAACAGATAGGTAAATAAATTACAATTTCTGGCAATAGACCATGTCTTTATGGAGAAGAACAGTGAAGTAAGCGAATGGCATGTTGGCCTTTATAGGTCCTTCTGCAGTTGTACAGGGCCCTAGTGAGACCACACCTGGAATATTGTGTGCAGTTTGGTCACCTAATTTGAGGAAGGACATTCTTGCTATTGAGGGAGTGCAGCATAGGTTTACACGGTTAATTCCCGGGATGGCGGGACCGTCATATGCTGAGAGAATGGAGCAGCTGGGCTTGCACACTCTGGAGTTTAGAAGGATGAGAGGTTATCTCATTGAAACATATAAGATTGTTAAGGGCTTGGACACACTTGAGGCAGGAAACATGTTCCCGATGTTGGGGAGTCCAGAACCAGGGGCCACAATTTAAGAATAATGAGTAAGCCATTTAGAACGGAAATGAGGAAACACTTTTTCTCACAGAGAGTAGTGAGTCCTTGGAATTCTCTGCCTCAGAGGGTGGTGGAGGCAGGTTCTCTGGATGCTTTCAAGAGAGAGCATAGGGCTCTTAAAAATAGCGGAGTCAGGAGATATGGGGAGAAGGCAGGAACGGGGTACTGATTGGGGTTGATCAGCCATGATCACATTGAGTGGCGGTGCTGGCTCGAAGGGCCGAATGGCCTACTAATAATATAATAATAATAATATCTTTTATTGTCATTGCACATAGGTGCAACGAGATTTGGTGTGCAGCTTCCATCCAATGTCACGACTTAAACAACTAATAAAATTTAGATACCCCGAGAAACATGATTTATAAAAAAGAACAGTAAAACAGTCTAAAGTGCAAATATGTCTGTGCCGGGTCGATGTCCGACATGACCATCCGAGGGAGAGAGTTCGTGGGGGTGGGGGGCACTCAGCAGGGCGAGTTCAGAGCAGCTATTGCTCTGGAGATTAAGCTGTTCCTGAGTCTGGAGGTGCGGGCGTAGAAGGTCTTGTAACATCTGCCGGAAGGTAGAGGTTCGAACAGCCTATTACAAGGGTGTGAGGAGTCTTTGTGGATGCACCTATTGTCTATTGTCTATTGTCTATTGTTGCTAGTTGGTACACTGGCATATCATAATCAGTAGCATCATCATACTCCTCAGATTGTAACCAATAAGCAACTCTGTACACCTTGTTTTTCCTCAACTTTTCAATTTTGGCATTGTAAACTACAAATGTTTGCTCTTCAAACCACGCATGACATGACTTTCTGCCCACTACTTACCCATTAAGAATGTCCCGTAGATTCCATTTCTTAAGAAAAGGATATATTTTTAAAATAGCCTAATGCCCCTGTCCCACTTAGGAAACCTGTACGGAAACCTCTGGAGACTTTGCGCCCCACCCAAGGTTTCCATTTGGTTCCCGGAGGTTTTTGTCAGTCTCTCTAATGGTCGAAAGTGGTTTCTGCTTCTTCTATGTTCCGGCGATTATTTCAAAAAATTCAAAACCGGCCGCGACTAAAAATAGGTTGCCGTTTCAAAAATCGGTAATTTTTTAGTCGAAGCCGGCTGCGATGCCAGTTGAAGGTGGTTGCCGGAGGTTGCAGGTGGTTGCCGGAGGTTGCAGGTAGTGGAAGGTAAGACGCCCTTTGTTTTGTCCTGTTATTACGATCCGTCACGTTGAATGCATTGAGTGTGTTCAAAGTCCCTTTTAATTTAATCCAACTGTTAAATTGTCCAGCGATTTTTTTTTTAAACAAACAGGAACGGAAGGGCCAAAGTCATGCACACGGCCTGTGGCAGATCTGCAACGCCGCTGAAGGTAGGTTTTGTAACATCGCTACAAAATGCTGGAGTTACTCAGCAGGACGGGCAGCATCTCTAGAGAGATGGAATGGGTGACGTTTCAGGTCGAGAACCTTCTTCAGATTCAGTATATTGGTATATTAAATTGAATTGACAAACACAGCATGGAAACAGGCTCTGAGTCCACTGATGCCACTGAGTCCATAACAACCATCAATCACCTCTTCACATTGGTCCTACAAGCATGTTATCTCACTTTTGCTTCCAATTCCTACACACTACTAGGCAATGTAGCAGCCAATTAACCTACAAAACACACTTTGGGATGTGGGAGGAAACCAAAGCACTTGGTGGTCATAGGAAGAACATGCAAACTCCACAGACACAGCATCCAAGCTCAGGATTGACTCTAACTGCTGCTCCACTGTTTCATCTATTACCTTACTGGCCTGAAAGTATAAATCAAGGAATATGTGATGTATATGGAAAAACAGACAAGAATGCTTTATTTGATTAGAATAGCAGGGGACCAAAACGTATCTTTAAGGGGCTGTCCCACTTGGGCGACCTAATTGGCGAGTTTGGAAGAGTTTGAAGATATGACATGTTGAAGACCTCCTACGACTATGTTGAAGACCTCCTTCGACCTCCTTCGACTATGTTGAAGACTAGCTACGACAAGCCACGATTAGCTACGACTAACTTCGGGAAAATTGGACACCGAATAGTGGAGAGTGTAGCCGACCTCCTTCGATCTCCTTCGACTATGATGAAGACTACCTACGACTATCTTCGACTACCCTCGATTACCTACGACTAACATGCCGACCTATTACGACCTACTACGACTAAACCTACGAGTAAAAAAAGTATCGATTTTTTTCCATGGCAACCTTTTTTTAATCGCGGGCATTTTTTTAACATTTTGATAAAAGCGCCGCGACCTAGCTGAGGCCTCGAGTATGCGGGGACCACTCTCGAGCATGAAGGAGAGTTATGAAGACCTCCTACGACCTCGTGTCGACCGTGTTGCGAGTATGAGTCGAGAGCAAACTCGCCAGAACTCGCGGATTAGGTCGCCCAAGTGGGACAGGCCCTTTATAATCACCCTGATATATGGTATACTTGATTAAAACCACTGGCATAAATAAACATTGGCCCACAGGATGTGTAGGAAGGAAATGCAGGTGCTGGTTTAAACCAAAGAGAGCGACAAAAAGCTGGAATAACTTAGCGGGACAGGCAGAATCTCCAAGGAGCATTCCTTTTCTCCAGAGATGCTGCCTGACCTGCTGAGTTTTTCCAGCTTTTTGTCTCTATCTTCGGCCCACACAGATACCTTATGCTGCCACTGTAATTAGATAATGGCATTTGATGGCCAAACCAGTAATCGCCTCAGCTTGGTTTGGTAAAACTGGTGAAATTTGATCCAGAGGAAACATATAAAAGGATCGATTACTGTTTAGTGTGTGAATAATTCCCATCTCACAGCAACAGAAGCATCAAAGCCATTTAGTATACTTTGCACTCTTGCTGATTTAAACCCATGATCAAACCAATTTTGACTGTCATTTTGATTATACGTAAGATTGAGAACATCACTCAAGGGGAGAATATAAATTGCGACTAATTTAAAAACTAACACAAGCTACTGGGCTCTTGCATTTGTACGTCGGGTATGAATGGAACAGTTTGAAACAAAGATGCCAATTACCTATTAATCAGAGTTACACAGAATAATTCATAAGTGACTTCAATCACATTAATAATCGGCAGCCATGAAGTTACGCTGTTTATCAAACTGCAACCAAACGTAATAGGGTCTGTGGACTTTATGGATTATAAAATATACAAAACAGCCAACTACTATTACTAGCTTTTCGCAATGTATAAAAATAGTTTATTGGCTTCTTAAAGTTGTGTTCTTTGCAATCTCACATAGAATAGGAAATTAGTAACAGGATTGTGATCCTGTTAGATGTAATAAGCTCACTTCAATAAACTTACTGATCACATATATACAGCATGAACAGGCCCTTCGGCCCAACTTGCCAACTCCGGCCAACGTGTCCCATCTACACTAGTCCCACCATTCATCCACGCAGCCAATTTACAAACGTCAAGGAACCCACCCCTCTTTGAAATGTGGGAGGAAACTGGGACAATTGAAGGAAATTTGGATGAGAACATAGAGGGCAAGATTAGCAAGTTTGCTGATGATACAATAGTGGTTTTGCAGATAGTGAAGATGGTTGTGAACGATTGCAGCAGGATCTGGATCAATTGGCCAGGTGGGCAGAGGAATGATTGATGGAATTTAATGCAGATCAGTGTGAGGTGTTGCATTTTGGGACGTCGAACAAGGGCAGGATGTGCGCTGTAAATGGTAGGCCTCTGGGTAGTGTTGTAGAGCAGAAGGATCTAGGAGTACAGGTGCATGGTTCCTTGAAGGTTGAGTCACAGGTAGATAAGGTGATCAAAAATGCTTTTGGCACTTTGGCCTTCATCAGTCAGAGTATTGAGTATCGAAGTTGGAAGGACATGTTGAAGTTACATAAGATGTTGGTGAAACCGCATTTAGAGTATTGTGTTCAGTTCTGGGCACCATGTTATAGGAAAGATGTTGTCAAGCTTGAAAGGGTTCAGAAAAGATTTACAAGGATGTTGCGAGGACTAGAGGGTGTGAGCTATAGGGAGAGGGTGAGTAGGCTGAGTCTCTATTCCATGGAGCGCAGAAGGATGAGGGGTGATCTTATAGAGTTGTATAAAATCATGAGAGAAATAGATTGGGTAGATGCACAGAGTCTCTTGTCCAGAGTAGGGGAATCAAGGACCAGAGGACACAGGTTTAAGGTGAAGGGAAAAAGATTTAATAGGAATCCAAGGGGTAGCGTTTTCACACAAACGGCGGTGGGTGTATGGAACAAGCTACCAGAGGGGGTAGTTGAGGCTGGGACTATCCCAATATTTAAGAAATAGTTAGACAGGTACATGGATAGGTCAGTTTTGGAGGGATATGGACCAAGCGCAGGCAAGTGGGACTAGTGTAGCTGAGACATTGTTGGCCGGTGTGGGTGAGCTGGGCCGAAGGGCCTGTTCACACTGTATCACTCTATGACCCTATGAAATCCACATGGTAACAGGGAGAATGGGCAAACTTCATACAGATATCATCGGAGGCCAGTCATAGAATCACGGTGGCGCAGCGGTAGAGTTGCTGCCTTACAGCGAATGCAGCGCCGGAGACCCAGGTTCGATCCCCGGTAAGTACAATACAGTGGTACCTTTTCTCATGTGCCAAATATATGTTAACATAATACATTCTCTGTACAACTTCATTTTTTTTTAAAGAGAGAAATAAGAAAGAAAGAGATAGTAAAGAGTAGAGAAAAGTGTAGTGTGTATTAAAAAAGGGGGAAAGAGATAGTGAGGAAAAGAAATAAGGAAGAAGAAGAAAGAGCAGGAGAGAGATTAGCAAATAGACGATAGGAGATGAGTTTTTATGTTGTTGATCATCTTTCACCCATACCTGAAACAATTGCTTTTTACGATACAGTTGCACCACATGAATCCAAGAAATCAATAAATGGAGACCAACTCGTTAAGAATTGGTCTTGTTTATCTATTAGGAGGAGTCTCATTTCTTCCAGGTGTACTGTGTCCAACATATTACTAATCCACATTTTAAGGGTTGGTACAGTTGCATTTTTCCAAAATTTAAGTATGTTTTTTTGCTGTTATTAAACCATAATTAAAAATGAGTTTTGGGATATGTTTAATTTTTTCCCGTCTCCCATTACTCCAAATATAATCATTTCCGTATTAGGTTCCATTTTTATCTTAAATAGATTTGTGAATATATCAAATATATCACACCAAAATTTATGAAGTTTTGTACAAGAAACAAAAGAATGTGTAATATTGGCATTTTGAGAAAGACATTTATCACAGATGGGAGAGATATTCGGGTAGAATTTATTCAGCCTAGTTTTTGAATAATATAGTTTATGTAGTATTTTAAATTTGAATTAAATTGTGTCTAGCATTAATCGAACATTTATGTATACATATATCAAATACTTTTCCCATGTTTCTTTCGAGAATTTTATCGTTAGTTCTTTTTCCCAGTCTTCTCTAGTTGCCTCTGTTGATGGAAGTTCTCTATTTAAAATACTATTATATCGATATGATATTAATTTTTGTGAGTCAGCCTTAATATTCATTGCTTCTTCCAGTGGATCTAAAATTATACTTTGAAATCTTTGTATATATTTCTTCATAAAGTCACATATCTGTAAATATTTACAATATTGGTTGTTATTCAGTTTAAATTTAAATTTTAATTGTTGAAACGATAACAGATTTCCCATTGGCTTGGTAAATGTAAAAAATGTCCCTAGTTACAAGATTACAAGATTACAAGATTACAAGATACATTTAATTGTCATTTGGACCCCTTGAGGTCCAAACGAAATGCCGTTTCTACAGCCATACATTATAAACACATAGACCCAAGACACAACATAATTTACATAAACATCCATCACATCGCTGTGATGGAAGGCCAAAAACACTTATCTCTCCACTGCACTCTCCCCCCCCGATGTCAGAGTCAAAGTCAAAGCCCCCGGCTGGCGATGGCGATTGTCCCGCGGCCATTAAAGCCACGCCGGGTGATGCGAGGTCGCACACCGGGTCTTGCTGTTAGAGCCCCCAGCGTGCGCTCGCAGAGTCCCGCGGCCATTCCAAGCCGCACGGGGCAGTGATGTTAGGCCCCGCTCCAGGAGCTCTTCAACCCCGCAACTCGGGCGGGGGAAGTCGCCGTTGCAGGAGCCCTGAAAAGCGGTCTCCCTCCAGGGAGCCGCGGGCTCCCGGTGCCGCCGTCCACAGACCTGCCGTTGGAGCCTCCGACTCTCCGGTAGCAGCAGCAGCAGCAGCATCAGCGCTCCTCCACCGCTCCACCCGCTCCGGACTCGGCCAGCCCCGCGACGGCGACGGTGAGTCGTAGCACCAGAGTCCCCGGCTTCTTACTGTTGGAGGCCGCTCCTCGTTGTGGCCCCAACGACAACGGAAACCCGACGAGAAAAGGTCGGGTCTCCAGTGCAGGGAGAGATTTAAAAAGTTTCCCCCCCCTCTCCCCTCCACACACACACCCCAACAAAAAATAACAAAAACTACATTAAAACACAGACAGAAAATAATAAACCGCGGACAGACTGCAGAGGCCGCTGCTGACCAGAGTCGCGCCGCCCACCGGAACCTAGTGGGTGTAGGATTGTGCGTGGGGATCACTGGTCGGCGCGGACCCAGTGGGCTGAAGGGTCAGTTTCCGCCCTGTATCTCTAAACTAAACTAAACTAAACTACAACAAATTGATGTGAGTTTTGTTATATTTTTAAGTTAATGTAACTTAATTGTATAATACAATCGTAGATTTCACAATTTCTAAATTGCCCATAAAACTGAAGTGTTCGAGTATAACATAAAAATTGATATAAATTTATTTTATTTCTGTCACATTGGGAATAAACCCGTAATAGCAATTTGCAATTTCATTATACACTCATGTAAATTGACATCTCAAATGAGAAAATATATGCTGGTTATTTCGTGGTTGGGAGGTGTGTGGTTTATGGAAACTAAGGCACATTTGTTGTTTGGGAACAAGTTTGGGAAAACTGGAAGTATAGTTTGGAAAAACTACAATAAGAATTTCCATGCCAATTCACTGGTAGTGATAGAGAGGGCAATGGTGTGGAAGTGTAGGGACTAGTGGGGTTACAGGCTGTGATATCCTGAGTGAGTTACAACTTGTCAAGGAGTGAATGTCAGAGAAATCTAATCATGAAGTGATGTAACGGGAAGCAAATGGTGGCGCAGCGGTAGAGTTGCTGCCTTACAGCGCTTGCAGCGTCGGAGACCCAGGTTCGGTCCTGACTACGGGTGTTGTCTGTACATAGTTTGTACGTTCTCCCCGTGACCTGCGTAGGGTTTTTGCGAAGATCTTTGGTTTCCTCCCACACTCCAAAGACATACAGGTTTGACAATGGACAATAAGTGCAGGAGTAGGCCATTCGGCCCATCGATCCAGCACCACCATTCAATGTGATCATGGCTGATCATCCACGATCAGTTCCACAATTTGTAGGTTAATTGGCTTGGTAGATGTGAGAATTGTCCCTAGTGTGTAGGATAATGTTAGTATTTGGGGATCGCTGGTCGGTGCAGACCCAGTGGGCTGAAGGGCCTGTTTCATCCTATATCTCTAAATTAAACTGAACTAAACTCCGCACCACAGTTTCAGTGTTGTTGAAGGGAGTAGCAGAGATACTGCTGGAACTTAATGTTGTTGAAAAGGCAAAAAGGCCCAAGGGTGGTGGGATGCCAATTACTCTGGGGAGAAGAACAGAGCTCGCTATTTTCTGTTGTCACAATGTGAAGTGTATTTTTCAGCATCATTGAATACGTGCTGAAATAAACCTTCAGCGCCAGGGAAGGAGCAGGAGAATTTAAACGTTAGTCGGTGAATGGTTGGGTAATCAAAATTAGCTAATTGAGCAATTAATGAAAAGAAGGCAATGTGTAGCGGAGCGGCCTATTGAGAGCGACCATGTTGAGAGGGAGGTAGCGTTGAGGTGAAGTGCTGTGAAGGGCCTTTTTCCATGTTGTATGACTTTATAACTAGGTTACTTGACATTAAAAGTTGAATACCATATTTATCTGAAAGGAACCTCATGAAAATAAAAGGTTAGTAGAGTTATGATAAAATAAGATCCCAATCATCAACAAAGGCATCTCAAACTCACACATACGTGTGCATGGAGGTGAAAGTTCCTGGCAGTAATTAAACCAAGGTTAGTTCAGATGGATAGGTATAAATAGAGGAATATATATGCGGTTGCATCAGGAGACACGAGACTGCAGATGCAATAACACAGTGTTGCAGGAACTCAATGGATCAGGTAGCATGTGCAGAGAGGGATGGACAGGCGGTGTTTTGGGTTGGGACCGTTCTTCAGTCTGATGGAAAGAGAGACGAGGGGAATGGTAGGGCAAGGATCCCCCCTACTCTATCATTCTAAAGAAGAGTCCCGAGCCGAAACTTCGTCTCTCCACCTTACCCCACAGATGCTGCATGGAACACTGAGTTTCCCCAGGACTTTGCTTCTCTTCTGCTGTTCCATGCTCTGAGAAGCAGACAGGAATGCTTTAATTTGGCAGAGGTGGAAAGAATCAAAGAACGGATGGCTTTACTTTGTAAAGTAAGCCAACAAAAATGTGTGGTTGTTTTTTTGTCACATTGGACATTCATATAACCAATTGTATATTCACATAGAGACGTAAATAATGGCTCAGGTGGTTCAAAGCAATTTTAATTTGTTATTTTAACATTGTGATTTTGTTCTTCTTTGAACCAACAGACGCTTTGCTCGGTAAAATGAATTTGAGACTCAGGATCAATCAGTCCTGATTTTTGCTAGATTCTTTCATCTTGTATAATGTGCAGTGCTGTTTGATCAATTTTATTTAATGCTCCAACCTTTGGGTATGTATTATTTTGCTTAGCTCTGCTGTTAGAAAATGAACGAGTTAATGTTGAAGGCAAGACAATGCTAAACCCAGGGGAATAGCTGCAGTCCAATTAACATGATGACAGGATGGTTCATTGTGTCTACTTCTTTGGCCTTTCAGAGAAACAGCACAAAGTGATGGAGTTCAATCAAAGGCCGGTTCGGCAGTTTCTGGTGGTTCATCAGCACCCATTGATTGTGCTGTAAAGGTTTGATTCCAGTGCATAATAACAACTCTAAATTGATGAGGGCTTTGGAGAATGGAAGAGATTGTGCATTACCACAATGTGTTCGGTATGCCTCGAAAATGTTTCCATAGCTACTGTTTTCAAATTTAAACAGTGATGTTTCATCAACCGTGTAAATCATCTTGATTTTTAAATGATGATACTTCTCCCCGATTTTTCCTCACTGCGATGTAATGTTTAGATGGAACTTACGTTATGTTATTTGGGATATTTTCTGAGCTTTCATTTCCCCTTCTTAAAATGCAAACAAATACTAAATCACTGTGAATGCGTTGCCTGTATGGAAATCCCAGCTCCTTAGAACTATGATTTAACCAAAAAGTTCTTTTATAAAGCAGCACAGACTTCACTTAAACTATTTGGAGAATAACATTTATCTGTTGACACTGAGACAAAATTCTCAGAGAAAACTTACCGTCAAATTGTTTTTGCGTAATAAATCCATTTTTGTAGCAGGACATTTCTATGTTCACATAGATTGCTGATGAAATCTTGTTTTAATGGAAACTTGCTCTGCTCTTCCAGATTGCTATATTATTCCACCATTTCACTTGATCTTTTATTCTTTCTTACAAATTGCTCCAATTTACACCTGGTATGAATGCAAGGTAGCAATTGTACAATGCTAAAATCTGCTCTTCACAGATCCTGTCAGTGAGATGATTCAGGCTTGAAATTTGCAACAGTGTTAGGTCATCAATGTCTGATTCAAGAGGCAGCCGCAATGATGTTATCGGATAGAAGGTTCTGATAGAACGCAAGACATGAAGCAGAAATGTTTCCTGTGGCACTTGTTCGGCTATATTAATATAGAAGTCCAGAAAAGGACCAAGCCCTTTCCCCACAGCAGCTGCACTGAACTTGATGCGATACAGTACAACTTTATTTATCCCGGAGGGAAACTGGTCTGCCAACAGTCATAAGATACAGTTACAAGGCATTGAATGTGTCACATGCACTCTAATAATTATGAAATTCAAGTGACTAGTTATTGCACAGCACATATGTAACAAATATAAAATCAACGTATCAAGTCAAAACGTTCAAGATGTGTAACGATGGGGGGGAGGGGAGGGGGGGGCCATTTCTACCTTAATCCAGTTAGGCTCTGGAACCGAAAGTGCCAGAAAATCAGTGTTCAACGTGTCGCTCTTCTGCTTAAATCTCTTAATGTATGAGACGTTCAGAACAAACATGTCTTCAGCTTGCCCTCTAACATTGAAACAGATACTAATTCTGGTTCAACACTGTGACCTCATGTCAAGAATAGCTTTCTTATTCTAATAATTTTATTCTGATTTAGTATTTTGAAACAATTCAAAATCCGAAGATATTTAATAATATTATTATTTTCCATATTTCTTCATTCTAATTTATCCTTTTTCACATCTTTATCACTGGGTGGCGCAGCGCTAGAGTTGCTGCCTTACAAAACTAAACTGAACTTTTAAATTTATGACTTTTGTTCTTAATTAATATTCTCACTTTTAAATATTTCTTTCAGCTCTAATTTTAATTTCCTTCTGTTCCAGCAGTCATTGATGAGGCAGGAACCATATTGCTCAAAATCGGTCTCTGTAAAATACCCAACACAACTCTAGATGATACATTTTCAGTGATGCCCTGACTAGGCACAGGTGATCCACTGCCCTGTTGCTAATGTGCCCATTGGAGAGAGGTGGGATTGACTTCTGAGTAGTCAGTGCATTGATGGCTAATAGGTCCGCGGCCTTTCCATGCACTATGTCCATATTGTCCACAATTACTCTGGCACCATTTGATCAGAATGCAAACAATCAAGAGCGTTTCATTGTCATATGTCCTGAAAAGAAGCAATGAAATTCTTATATAGACACAAAATACTGGAGTATCTTAGCGGGTCAGATGGCATCTCTGGAGAAAAGACATGGGTGATGTTTTGGGTTGAGACCCTTGATCACGCTGAGAGCTTATCTTCTCCCCAGAATCCACAACAGACCTGCCCTGGCAAACCCACCATCTCTGCCTGCTGCTGCAATGAATTTCTTACTTGTAGCGGTACAAAATAATATGTATTCGTTAAACCCATAGTCTTCTAGGGAAGTAGGGGGGTTGAAGAGCTTTCTTCAAGATTCAAGATTCAAGATTGCATTAATCCAAACGAAATGACGGCTTTATGATTGCATTGATGTGGGTCCAGGACAGATCTTTAGAGATATGCACGCTCAAGGAATTTGAAGCTTTTGACTCTGTCCACCAGCGACCCAACGATGAAGACAAGTCTGTGGATCCGCTTTCTTCCTCTTCCAAAGTCCACAATCAGTTCCTTGGTCTTACTGACATTGAGAGCCAGGTTGTGGTGCTGGCACCATTTGGTCAGTTGATCAATCTAACTTCTATACTCTAACTCATTACCATCTGTAATTCATCCAACAATGGTGGTGTCATCGGCGAACTTGAAGATGTAGTTGGAACAGTGGCCGGCTACATAGTCATGGGTATAGAGCAGGGGACTGAGCACGCAGCCTTGAGGCGCTCCCGTACTGATTGTTTTTGAGGAAGAAGTGTTTTTGCCTATTCTGTGGTTTATTGGTGAGGAAGTCGAGGATCCAGTTGCAGAGAGATGCGCAGACCCCTTCCATGAGCTTGGTAACCAGCTTGATGGGGATAATGGTATTGAATGCCGAGTAACTCAGTGGGACAGGCTGCATCTCTGGATAGAAGGAATGGATGACGTTTTGGGTAGAGACCCTTCTTTAAACAATCACAAGTACTCTCGCTATACCTCCTCCCCCTACTCTGTCCAGGGACCCCGACAGTCCTTTCAGTTGAGGCAGAGGTTCACTTGCACCTCCTCCAACCTCATCTACTGTATCCGTTGTTCAAGATGAGGACTGTTATACATCGGCGAGACCAAACGCAGACTGGCCGATCGTTTCGCGGAACACCTTTGCTCAGCCTGCCTGAACCAACCTGACCTCCCGGTTGCTGGACACTTTAATTCTCTTTCCCATTCCCGCACAGACCTTTCTGTCCTCGGTTTCCTCCATTGTCAAAGTGAGGCTAAAATTGGAGGAACAGCATCTCATATTTCGCTTGTGCAGCTTACAGCCCAGTGGTATGAATATTGATTTCTCAGGCAGCCCCGGCATTCCCTCTCTCTATCCCTCCCCCACCCAAGTCGCACCAGCTTCTCATTTTCACCCTACAAACAGCTAACAATGGCCTGTTTCCTCTATCATCGTTACGTTTTTGCATATCTTTCATTCTTTGTTCTTTATCTCTCCACATCACCGCCTATATCTCTCGTTTCCCTTATCCCAAACCGGTCTGAAGAAGGGTCTCGACCCGAAACGTCACCCATTCCTTCTCTCCAGAGATGCTGCATGTCCCGCTGAGTTACTCCAGCTTTTTATGCCTATCAACGCAAAAACAATACATGATCACAATGAGCCAATTTCTGTGTATAATGATAAGGGAGTAATGTTTAGTGCAAGGTAAAATCAGTAAAGTCCGAACAAGGATAGCCTGAAGATCGCCATTGAGGTAGATAGTAGTTCAGGACTGCTCTCTAATTCTGGTATGATGGTTCAGTTGTCTGGTAACAGAAACTGTCCCTGAATCTGGAGGTGTGTGTTTTCACACTTCTATACATTTTGACTGATGGGAGAGGGGAGGAGAGGGAGTGGCCAGGGTGCGACTCGTCCTTGATTATGCTGCTGGCCTTGCCGAAGCAGCGTGAGGTATAAATGGAGTCAATGGAAGGGAGGTTGGTTTGTGTGATGTTCCGGGCTGCGTCCACAATTTGCGGCAATTTCTGCATATGCCCGACAGCGTGTTCCTGGCACTCCCCGTCTGAATGTCTACCACATGTCTACCACATCTATGCCAGTTACTTCATTAGTGGCATGTATAGGAAGGAACTACAGATGCTGGTTAAAACCTAAGATAGACACAACATGCTGGAGTAACTCAGTGGGACAGGCAGCATCTCTGGAGAGAAGGAATGGGTGATGTTTTGGGTGAAGACCCTTCTTCAACAACGTTCCTTTCATCATAAGACTGGGCGTGAGGAGTTTCACTGATGATAGCACAACGTTCACTAATCTTCAGACCACTGATGAAGTTGTCCGTACCTGCATGCTACAAGGATTAATGTGGCAGTTAACACCTGCACCATGAAAGTGAGTCTAGGTGGGGGAGTTGGTGGGGAGGGAGGGCAAGGAAAGGGTCTGCAAGAAGGAGCTGTTGACGTGGTTATAGTTCGCTCAGTTACCTGCAATTGGAGAATTCAATATTCATAATATTGGGTTGTGAATTACCCAAGTAAAATATGAGTTTCCTCCAAGTTGCGTACGGCCTCACTAGCGATGGAGGTGGCCCAGGATGGAGAGGTCAGTATGGGAATGGGAAGAAGAGTTCAAATACTTAGCAACCGGGATCTGCAGTGGGCCTCGGCATACTGAGCGCGTGTTCAGTGGACCAATCTCTGAGTCTACCGTTGGTCTTGCCAATGTACCACGGTGACATTGGGAACGGGAGATTAAGGCAGAGAAGGTGCAAACGAATCTCTGTACTACGGAGGTCCCTGGATAATAGCGAGGGAGGAGGTAGATGGATGAGTGTGGCATCCCCTATGGTTTCAGGGGTAAATACCTGGGGAGGAGCTAGTTCGGTGGGAAGGTATGAGTGGTCTCTGCAGAACACTGAAAGGGGTCGTCGGGATGGGAAGATGTGGCTGGCTGTGGATCAAGTTGGAGGTGATGGAAATGGTGGTGTGGAGGCTGGAGGAGTGAAAGGTGAGGACTAGAAGAACTCTATCCTTGCTCTGGGGGGAGTGGGAGCAGAACTATGGAACACAGAGGAGGTGTGGTTGGGGGATCCATCTCTGGCAACAGGGGTGAGGCTCTGTTCAGTGAAAAACAAACTCATCTTGGGAGCAGAGACAAATTGAGAGTGGGGATAACATCTTTGTAAGAGGCAGGGTGGAAGGAAGTGTAGTCCAGACAATTGGGAGTTAGTGGTGTTGCAGTAGATGTCAGTCTGTCCCTTGTGATTGAGACAGAGAGGTCAAGAGAGGGGAGAGAGATGTCGGTGGTAGTCCAAGTGAAGTTCATGCCAGGGTGGAAGTTAGTGAGTTATTCCAGCACTTTGTGGAACATTATGATCCGTCTCTTGCACCGATAGACTTGTATGTTTTTCTAATTAATTGTTTGCATAAACGTATTGTATTTTTCACATTCTTCTTTGTTTTAGAAATGATATGTGTAAATTATTAATTTATTTCTGTGCATTTTTTGAGTCTATGCCTATAATGCAAGCAAGATTTTTCATTACATCTGTACCTTATGGTAATTGTACTTATGACAATCAACTCGGCTTAATTAATTAACCAAACCAATTAATTACCGCACTTCTGTTTTATATATCTGGCATTTGAGATATGTCAGCAATGTGTCTCACCTTCTTAAATTATATTTTCTTACAATTATTTGTCTACAATGCGCTGCAACTTGAAGGATCCCAAAATAAAAAGGCATGAAGTGTTTATGCATTCCCATCCACACCCAAAGAAAAAATAGATTAGAGTTGTCCAACGTTAGGCAAAAGAAAGAGATTTTGATTCCATTAGTGCGATTAGGATCAGTCAGCTTCCAGAGATAACGGGGCAGCAGATTAACTCTTTGCATCAGTGAATCCATTCAGCTGGTAAACACTGGAGGTGGCAAAACCTTGCAATTACTGCTTGGATCCACAGACAAAAGGCAAAGGTTATTGCCAAACATTTATTTTTAATCTAGTGAAGCACAGTAAAGGTTTATTTGAGTTCTGTGAAGTTAAATGCTATGTCGTTTGCTATGTCGCTCTTCCAGGGAGATGCTAAATGCATTTCGTTGTCTCTGTACTGTACACTGACAATGACAATTAAAATTGAATCTGAATCTGAATCTAAATGCTAAAACAATTACATTTAGATGCTGAAAAGATTGATATCATTCTCATTTACCTGAGTTTTAATGAAATAGGGAGATAGGTGGAGGGGCAGATAGTGTAGAGAAAGCAGAGACTCTGCAGAAGGACCTGGACAAGTTGGGAGAGTGGGCAGAGAAGTGACAGATGGAATACAGTGTAGCAAAGTGTGGAGTCGTGCATTTTGGTAGAAGGAATAAAGTCGTAGATTATTTTCTGAATGAGGAGAGGATTCATAATCGGAGTTGCAAAGGGACTTGAGAGTGCTGGTGTATGATTCCCAAAAAGTTAATCTGTAAGTCAAATTGGTAGTAAGGCAGGCAAACGCAATGCTAGCATTTACTTTGAGAGAACAAGAATACAAAAACAGGGATGTAATGCTGAGGCTCTATGGGGTTTTCAGCCCCATATCTGAGGAAGGTTGTGCTGGCCCTGGAGAGGGTCCAGAGGAGGTTTACGAGAATGATCCCAGGAATGAGTGGGTTAACATATTATGAGCTTTTGATGGTACTGGGCCTGTACTCGCTGGAGTTTAGAAGATTGAGGGGGGGACCTCATGTAAACTTACCGAATAGTGAAAGGCTTGGATAGAGTGGGTATGGAGAGGATGTTTCCACTAGTGGGGAAGTCTAGGACCAGAGCTCACAGCCTCAGAATTAAAGGACGTTCCTTTAGGAAGGAGATGAGGAGGGATTTCTTTAGTCAGAGGGTGGTGAATCTGTGGAATTCATTGTCACAGAAGGCTGTGGAGGCCAAGTCAATTTATATATTTAAGGCAGAGATAGATAGATTCTTGATTAGTACGGGTATCAGGGGGTATGGGGAGAAGACAGGAGGATTGGTTTAGGAGGGAGAGACAGATCAGCCATGATTGAATGGTAGAGTAGACTTGATAGGCCGAATTGCCAAATTCTGCTCCTAGCACTTAGGAACATGATAGTTTTGAATTAAAAATTAAAATTATAAGAAATTGTAATGTAGCAAAAATGAGTAATTAAAATAGTGCGGTGCGGGAGAGCTGTACTTGTTTGGTATGAGGGTACTCTTGGCCTAAACTTCCTGCAAAATCGTTTTGTGTTTACACGTGGAAATTTGCACAAAATCAATCCCTCCATTATTTCCTGTCATAGCAGCAAGTGGAGAATGTGGAAAAGTGAGTTTGGGAATGGATAGTGCTGGCTCGCGGAGGATCATATAGGGTGGAAACGTTGGCATGGAGAGTAACATAGAAACATAGAAAATAGGTGCAGGAGGAAGCCATTCGGCCCTTCGAGCCAGCACCGCCATTCATTGTGATCATGGCTGATCGCCCCCAATAAATAACCCGTGCCTGCCTTCTCCCCATATCCCTTGATTCCACTAGCCCCTAGAGCTCTATCTAACTCTCTCTTAAATCCATCCAGTGATTTGGCCTCCACTGCCCTCTGTGGCAGGGAATTCCACAAATTCACAACTCTCTGGGTGAAAAAGTTTTTTCTCACCTCAGTCTTAAATGGCCTCCCCTTTAATCTAAGACTGTGGCCCCTGGTTCTGGACTCACCCAACATTGGGAACATTTTTCCTTCATCTAGCTTGTCCAGTCCGTTTATAATTTTATATGTTTCTATGAGATCCCCCTCATCCTTCTAAACTCCAGTGAATACAAGCCTAGTCTTTTCAATCTTTCCTCATATTCCAGTCCCGCCATCCCAGGGATCAATCTCGTGAACCTACGCTACACTGCCTCAATCACAAGGATGTCCTTCCTCAAATTAGGAGACCAACACTGTACGGAATACTCCAGATGTGGTCTCACCAGAGCCCTATACAACTGCAGAAGAACCTCTCTACTCCTATGCTGAAATCCTCGTGTTATGAATGGGAGAGAGAGCAAGATCATAGGGAACGAATGACTGAGGTGAAGAAGGTTAAACACGATTCAATGAGTTGATCATGAGAGCTATCAGACTGAAGGATGATCACAACAGGGTGGTCAGTTGGGAAAATACATTGATGCTTGTTTAAACCGAAGATAAACACAAACAGCTGCAGTAACTCAGCGGGTCAAACAGCAACTCGAGAAGAGTAATAGGTGATGTTTCGGGTTGGGACCCTTCTACAGATGGGTCTGAAGAAGGGTCTTGACATGAAACGTCTCCTATTCCTTTTCTCCAGAGATGCTGTCTGACCTGCTGAGCTACTGCAGCTGTTTGAGTCCAAATACATATGTAGATCTGGTGAATTCAGGAATTGATTGGGATTACATGTGGTAGTGTCAGGAGGAAGGGGTGTTTGTAAGAGCAATTACTAACAAAGAAAACTTAAAGCACAGCCTGTCAGGAAAATGGATGGTTTGGACCCTGTACGACCAAGTCAAAAAAATGATGGCTGAGCACAAAGCTCTGAAGTCCTGTTGGAGTTACTGAGACCTGCGCCAATCGTGGGCTGTGTCTGTGCATTCCAACTGAGCAAGTTACACAGTCTGAAGAAGGGTTTCGGCCCGAAACGTTGCCTATTTCCTTCGCTCCATAGATGCTGCTGCACCCGCTGAGTTTCTCCAGCATTTTTGTGTACACACAGTAACTCAAGCCTGATTCACACAGCATTTGCCTGCACAGTGCAAGCCCAGCAAACTCCATGGATAAACACATGCCCAACGTACCAAAATGCAGACTGGCGCACAACGTGATCCCGTTAACTAAAGAAAGCATATTCATCATGACGTTGTAAGATATTACGGCTTTGGAATGTAGATAGAAACAAAGCACAGGTTTTCAGTACACACTTTTGCCATTGTGGGTCCTCTTTATTTTACAAAAGTACACTGCGCATACCAGAAAGACGCTACGACTCTTTGGGCGACTGAGGAGACTACTCACGACCATGCAGGCGACACCCTGGCGACATGTCACGGGGTGAAGCCTGTATGGTCGTGAGTAGTTGCCCAAAGAGTCGTTCTGGTCGCGGCTGGATTTTCAACATGTTGAAAATTTTTGGGGACTTGTGACAACCTATGACGGGTGCCGGAAGTCGCCGAAAAAGTCGCGTAAATGGGACAGGCCCTTTAATTACTCTTTACAACAATTGGTAGCACGGTGGCACGGCTGGTAGAGCCAATGTCTCATCTCTTGTTCTCTAGTTCTGTTTAATAATTGGTTTATATCTATGGTGCACTTTTTTAATATCATCCAATTGAGAAACATTTGCGAGTGTTGTCTGTACCTTGAGTCAAAAGTGCACAGCAAAAAGCTTCAATGATGGTTATTAAACAACATTACCATATGTGTCAAATGAGTTGTTTGCATCATTATAATGTGTATTATTTTGTGAGTGCCTACTTTCAGCTTAATTGGTGATCTGTGTTATTTACCGCATTTCATTTTGTAACTCACTGCTGATGGGACCACAGTGAGAAGTTGTGATCTGCATGCTGTCTCCATCACAGCAATACTCAGCTTGTTCAGAGTGAGACTCGGGGTGAGATTTATGAGCCACAAGAATGTATTCATTATTCAGCATGAGACATCTGAGTGTGTGGGATTGAGAGAGCAATGGGAATGCACGTGGTTACAGTGGCTGCAATACCAAGCAGGTTACTTGGTAAATCAATAGAAATCAATAGAGATCACGAGGAAATGAAATAAATAAATCAGTAGACAATAGACAATAGGTGCAGGAGTAGGCCTTTTGGCCCTTCGAGTCAGCACCGCCATTCAATGTGATCATGGCTGATCATCACAATCGGTAGATATCATGAGGAACTGCAGACGCTGGTTTGCACCGAAGATAGACAAAAAAAACTGGAGTAACTCAGCGGGACAGGCAGCATCTCTGGAGAGAGGAAAGGGGTGATGTTTCCGGTCGAGACCCTTCTTCAGACTGACATTGTATTGTCTTTCTGCTGAATGGTTAGCACGCAACAAAATCTTTTCACTGTACCTCGGTGCACGTGACAAGAAACTGAACCAAACTAAACTACTGGTCATCGGAGAGCCAGGATATGTCTCACCCTGGTCTCTGGGACATTTCTGTGGGAGACACTGAGTGTGAGGCAGACAGCTTCTCCTAGGTGGGGAAAGGTCATGTCATCCTACCTTTACCTCCATCCACTAGTTATGTTAGACTATACAAATCTTTCTTGCAATGCAGTGGGCAGCACAGTGTTGCAGCGGTAGAGTTGCTGCCTTACAGCGTTTGCAGTGCCAGAGACCCGGGTTCGATCCCGACTACAGACGCTGTCCGTACGGAGTTTGTACGTTCTCACCGTGACCCGCGTGGGTTTTCTCCGAGATCTTTGGTTTCCTCACACACTCCAAAGACGTACAGGTTTGTAGGTTATTTGGCTTGGTATACAGTAAATGTAAATTGTCCCTAGTGTGTGTAGGATAGTGTTAGTGTGTGGGGATCGCTGGTCAGTGCGGACTCAGTGGGCCGAAGGGCTGGTTTCCGCGCTGTATCTCTAAACTAAACTAAATACATTGTATCTGCACATCTCCCACTACTGTTGAGACATTGATATGTGTGCATTATTCCTGGAATAACAATTCTTAATAGCATCGAGAGCCTGGAGGATAAACTTGGCACGATGCCCTACCACATTCAAAACCTTATTTAATGTTGAGGAGCTACAATGACCTTACTGTAACAGCTGACCCTTCTTCTCATTACTCCTTTGTACTACAAGCTGAATGAAACCTCACGTATACCTGCCATTGATCCAGTCAGGTGTGAATTCTTGTTCGAACCATGTCACCCTTCTTGACTGCAATCAGAAGCTTGAAAGCTTGCACCACCCGACTCAGGAACAGCCTCTTCCCCTCTGTTATCAAGCAAGGGCACTATTCGATTCATCTCTCCCTCATCGAGGACATTGGACTTTGATGAAATTATGTCTTACAATGCACTACAATGCTGAGAACTATATTCTGCACTCTATATTTTCCCATTTGCTCTACCTATTGTACTACAATTGGAACTAATTGTATCTATGTATGGTATACCTGATCTGTTTGGAGAGCTTTTCACTACTACGTGGTATATGCGACAATAATAAACCTAAACCTAAATCAATTGACTTTGAATGAATGAATGAATAAGTTTATTGGCCAAATATTTACATACAAGGAATTTGCCTTGGTGCTTCGCCCGCAAGTGACAACATGACATACAGTGAAAGTTAGGAATGACATATAAAACATTAAACATTAATAATAAAACATTATTGATTAAACATGTGCATTAAATAAAATACCAGATCAAAGGGAGGCTACAGATTTTTGGTTATTGAGTAGAGCTACTGCTCGTGGATAAAAACTGTTTTTATGTCTGGCTGTGGCAGCTTTGACAGTCCGGAGTCGCCTTCCAGAGGGAAGTGATTCAAAGAGTTTGTGGCCACGGTGAGAGGGGTCAAAGATTATCTTGCCCACTCACATCTTGGTCCTTGCAGTGTACAGTTCATCAATGATGGGAATGTTGCAGCCAACAACCTTCTCAGCTGATTGGACGATTCGCTGCAGCCTCCGGAAATCGTGCTTGGTGGCTGAGCCAAACCAGACCATGATGGAGAAGGTGAGGACAGACTCTACGATGGCCGTGTAGAATTGGACCATCATTGCCTGTGGCAGATTGTGCTTCCTCAGCTGCCACAGGAAGTACATCCTCTGTTGTGCCTTTTTGACTGTGGAGTCGATGGTGGCCCCCCTCCCCCCCATTTAAGGTCCTTGTAGATGATGGTTCCCAGGAGCTTAAATGACTCAACAGATGTGACTGTGGTGTTGTTGATGGTGAGTGAGGTGAGGGGAGGGGAAGCTCTCCTAAAGTCTACAATCAATTTCACTGTCTTAAGAGCATTGAGCTCCAGGTTGTTGAGATGGCACCAGGATGGCACCTGTGTCACTTCCTGTCTGTGGGCAGTTTCCTCCCCATCGTGGATCAGTCCAATCAGGGTTGTGTCTTCTGCAAACTTGAGAAGCTTGACAGAGGAGTCTGTGGAGGTGCAGTTGTTGGTGTAGAGAGAGGAGAGGAGAGGGGAGAGTACGCAGCCTTGCGGTGCTCCTATGCTGAAGGCCTGCGGGTCTGAGATGTGCTTTCCCAGCCTCACATGCTGCCTACTGTCTCTCAGGAAGTTGGTGATCCATTGACAGAGGGGTTCAGGCACAGTCAACTGAGAAAGTTTGGAGTGTAGCAGCTCTGGCACAATGGCGTTGCATGCAGAGCTAAAATCAACAAAAACAGCATGGACATATGCATTCAAGGTAAAACCACACTAGCCATATTAATTTCTAATAACATCTTCTTCTTGGATCTAACACTAAATATAGGGATATGGACCAAACGTGGGTAGGTGGGATCAGTGTAACTGGGACATGTTGGCAGATGTGGGCAAGTTGGGCGAAAGGGCCTGTTTCCATGTTGTATGACTTTGACTAATTCAAACACTAAGTTCCCCTTTCCTCCATCTCTGAGCGTGGTCTTAGCTCTCTGCCCTTCATCTACCTGGTATCCATATTGCTGTTTGATACAAATTTTAAAAAGTCACAAATTCAGAATTACGTTCTGAAGGTACAACGTGAATATTACAATGAAATCAGTTTGATTACAAAGCAGTTTCATTTGAATTAGGTATTCACAATGGGTCATTATTTCCTACAGAGGGAAAGGCTAAGGACCCACGTGTGCTTCTAGGACCAATGGTTAGGTGATTAACGTGTGGTGAGGTCCAGATCAGTGGCCATTTTAACAGTAGTAATAGCAGAACTTCAGAAGCTATCAGCAATACAACTAGTAGCAAAAATGAACAGGAAGAGTAGCCAACTGTGTGCATATTTCACTTGGGCAGCTTGCACCCCAGCGGTATGAAAATCTCTAACTTCAAGTAAATCCTGCATTTCCCCTCTATCTCTGTCCCTCCCCCACCCTAGTCGCTTCACTAGTTTTACTCGTCCTGCTGAGTTTTGTGGAGCCCGCGGCTGGTGCCTGGGTCAGCGGCACGGAGGCATCCGGAGAGGACCCAGCAGTGATAGTGGAGAGGTCGGCGCGGCGATCATCGAGGGCGCTGACCGACGGACGAGGATGGATACGTGGCGGGGATGACAAAGCTGCTGGGTGAAGGAACAAAGGAGGACCCGGCGTGAGGGGAATATCATGAGGGGGGGAGGGGGAGAGAACAGAGGGGGACTTGGTATGGGGGTACTTTGTAACTTTGTTAGTGCCCTTTATGTGGTGACTATTTGCATACCTTGGGTAGGCAAGCAAGGAATTTAATTGCGATTTGTCATATGTGACAATAAAGTGTTCACTTATTCATTCATTCATTTACTGCACCTCTGTACCTTTCACATGCATCAGACTGAAAAAGGCAGCAAACTGACCGAATATCTGCAGCTGGAGAGTATAAAAAATCACTTTCTACAGTTGAGATGTTTCTCAGCTGCAGAAACTCTTTTATTTTGTACTCAATTGTGCTTGTTTAAATTCAACAACATTCCAGAAATCAGCCAGCCAGGCCATCTCCCAGCCCTTCACTTATCTCATCAATTCACGCTGCATCAGTCGTTCTCAGCAGATGCTTCTCCTCAGAAATCCCCAGTCTCCGTTACTCAGAGAAAGTTCCTGATGGAAAATCACTGGTTCGAAAAGTTAATCCCACATATTTCACCACCGCTAACAATGAACCTTTCTAAAGAAAGACACAAAGTAACTCAGTAACAGAGTAACTCAGCGGGACAGGCTGTATCTCCGGAGAGAAGGAATGGGTGACGTTTCGTGTCGTGACCCTTTGTCAGAATTTCGTCTGAAGAAGGGTCTCAACCTGAAACATCACCCACTCCTTCTCTCCAGAGATGCTTTTTTGTAGTTTAGTTTAGAGATACAGCGCGGAAACAGGACCTTCGGCTCACCGACCAGCAATCCCCGCATGCTAACACTATCCTACACACGCTAGGGACAATTTATATTTATACCAAGCAATTAGTCCACAAACCTATAAGTTTTTGGAGTGTGGGAGAAAACTGAAGATCTCGTAGAAAACCTATGCGGTCACGGGAAGAACGTTCAAACTCCGCAAAGACAGCACCCATATCAGGATCAAACACGGGTCTCTGGCGCTGCAAGCGCTGTAAGGCAGCAACTCTACGCCTGCGCCCTGGCGCTGCTGTCTGACCCGCTGAGTTTCTCCTGGCTTTTGTGTCTCTCCTTTCTCCACAATGCTGCCTGTCCTGCCGAGCATTCAAAGTATTTACTGTTTTTACTTCAGATTTCCAGAGTAGATTGGAAGCTGAAATCCAGGAAGTATGATGCTGGATGCCACCTGCACTCTCTCTCTGACATTTACCTATTCAAGGTCAGTCAAGACTGTGAATCACAGCAAGGTTTAGAAAACACCAGGGAACACAGTAGAATTTGAATATCAGAGTTCGGCAGCAAAGACATTTGCTCAATTCTCCTGCCAAAAAAAAATCTTACTAATAATAATAATAATAATACTAATAATAATACACTTTATTGTCATTGTAAATTCATACAATGAAATTTCAGGCGCACTGCCCAAGCGGAGTTCCAACGTATCAAATATGTAATAATGACAATGGAAACAACAAAAACGGCAAGAAAAACGTCGTCGGGTCAGGATGTGCAATATTTCACAGTATAGAGTTGCGGCAGTACAACATATTGGCTATGGGGCTGTGTGTTCAGTTCAGAGTTCAGTGGTGGCCTTGGGGTAGAAACTGTTTGTTAATCTTGTGGTGTGTGAGGTGATGGACCTGTAACTTACTTATTCTCTGTTGATTGTCATGGTTTAACTCAGGTATAGCCATATACTTCTCCGTGGATTGTCACCTTGTCGTGGTGGAGAAGATTGTGTGGTCTTGAGATCCTGAGAGTGATGTTGTCTGGTGCTGTGCTCCTGGTAGCACCACTCATGGTGGTACGATCGAGGGGGAGGTCCCTGACAAGGAGCCCATCCAACCAAGACCTCAACGGTGGAACAGGCGGAGGATGATGGCTCTTAGTGGAGCGTCACAACGGCTGGGAAGGCGGATGAAGGCTTCAGCAGAGAAGAGGCTTCAGTCATCTTGGACTCCATGCCACTGGATCCTGACCCTAGATCTGTCAAGGACCGTGGGGTGGCTGTCTGTGCACCCATGTTAAACAAAGTCACGCACAGGCGTCCTCCGTAGAAGACAGTTACACTCATTTCGAATGTAGTCTTTATTTAGGTCTTTATTCTCTGGAGCGCAGAAGGTTAAGGGGGGACTTGATAGAGGTCTTTAAAATGATGAGAGGGATAGACAGAGTTGATGTGGACAGGCTTTTCCCTTTGAGAATAGGGAAGATTCAAACAAGAGGGCATGACTTCAGAATTAAGGGACAGAAGTTTAGGGGTAATATGAGGGGGAACTTCTTTACTCAGAGAGTGGTAGTGGTGTGGAATGAGCTTCCAGTGGAAGTGGTGGAGGCAGGTTCATTGTTATCATTTAAAAATAAATTGGATAGGCATATGGATGAGAAGGGAATGGAGGGGTTATGGTATGAGTGCAGGCAGGTGGGACTAAGGGAAAAAAAGTTGTTCGGCACAGACTTGTAGGGCCGAGATGGCCTGTTTCCATGCTGTAATTGTTATATGGTTATATGAGTGACCGCCAATGATGAGCCATTTATACCAATCATTAGAAAAGATGCAACGAGCAAAATAATAAATAAAGCCCTGCGTCAATTGTGGTGTCCTAAATGTAAAGTGTTTATTTACCAAACACATTTTTGAATGTTGGATGGCTCTTAGACATTGCCTTGGGATTGAGGTTAAATTGCTTCAACTTTGATTTGTGGTTCTAAGGTTGCTGTTGAGATCAATGTGGGAGTTGTACACTCTGCCACAGGATTGTGGTAGGTATGTTGACTCCATCTACAGACTCTTGTTCATCAGGAATGCAACACTCTGATTTGCAAGCAAGGGCCAAACGCCTTGGTTGTAGCTGTGCTGTTCCTCTCGCCATGAACCCTAATCAATGGTCAAACTGTGGTAGCGATAGATGCTACAGTGGCATATAAGAGACTTTTCGATAGGCACACGGACATGCAGGGAACGGAGAGATTTGGGCATATTGGGCTCAGCTCCTGTGTTCCCATTACAGCAAGAACCTTTGCCTCAAAACATTAGAACCACCTGGAGAATTCTGAAAATTTAAAGTAGGACAAATACCACTAAAAACCGAATGTGAGGTGCAGATTCACAAAAGATTTTACTGTTTGATGCCTATAGATAGTAGCTCATGTAGATAGTAGTTCATGTATTTCATTCATATGGCCATAAGGTCATGTGATAGGAGCAGAATTATTCCATTTGGGCCATCATGTCTACTACTCTGCCATTCAATCATGGCCAATCTATCTCTCCCTCCTAACCCCTTTCTCCTGCCTTTATTCCACCCCCTCCACTGCTAAAGCTTTCGAGAAACTACATTCACAAGATTGTCAAGAGATTTCCTAGTCTTGGTTGCAAAAACAGTGGTACAATAAACCAGAATCACAGATGCTGAGATTAGATTTCCCTACTTCACAGCACACTTGATCTAATCATGGATAACGACACTAAATTCCCGAAGTAAAGTTTAAATAACTGCCTTTAGCGTTAACGTGACATTTACACCAAGTAAGCATTTTATAGTCGCTATATTCACAGCTCACACTAAGAAAAATATGTGTGCTTCAAACATAGAAGATGGAGCAGTACAGGAACAGGCCCTGCATCCATAATGTCTGGCAAGGCCAGCAACATAATCATGGACGAGTCGTACCTTGGCCACTCCCTCTTCTCCCCTCTCCCATCAGGCAAAAGGTACAGAAGTGTGAATACACACACCTCCAGATTTACGGACAGTTTCTTCCCAGCTATTATCAGGCAACTGAATCATCTGGCCACACCAGAGAGCAGTGCTGAACTACTATCTGTTCAAGAAGGAACTGCAGATGCTGGAAGATCGAAGGTACACAAAATTGCTGGAGAAACTCAGCGGGTGCAGCAGCAACTATGGAGCGAAGGAAATAGGCAACGTTTCGGGCCGAAACCCTTCTTCAGACTGATGGGGGGGTGGGGGGGAGAAGGAAGGAAAAAGGGAGGAGGAGGAGCCCGAGGGCGGGGGGATGGGAGGAGACAGCTCGAGGGTTAAGGAAGGGGAAGAGACAGCAAGGGCTAGCAAAATTGGGAGAATTCAACGTTCATGCCATCAGGATGCATATTCCGCCTGGGCAGTTTGCATCCTGATGGCATTAACGTTGAATTCTCCCAATTTTACTAGCCCTTGCTGTCTCCTCCCCTTCCTTAACCCTCGAGCTGTCTCCTCCCATCCCCCCGCCCTCGGGCTCCTCCTCCTCCCTTTTTCCTTCCTTCTCCCCCCACCCCCCCTCAGCCTGAAGAAGGGTTTCGGCCCGAAACGTCGCCTATTTCCTTCGCTCCATAGATGCTGCTGCACCCGCTGAGTTTCTCCAGCAATTTTGTGTACCTTCTGAACTGCTATCTACCTGGTTGGTGATCCTCAGACTATCCTTATTAGGACTTACTGGCTTTACCTGGCACTAAAAGTTATTCCCTTATCATGTATCCATACACTGTAATGGCTCCATTGTAATCATGTATTGTCTTTCCACTGACTGGTTAGCACGCAACAAAAGTTTTTCACTGTACCTCGGTACACGTGACAATAAACTAAACTGAAAACTGAACTGCCTGTGCTGAACATGATGCCAAAACCAACTGTTATCTGCCTGCACATATCCCAAATCCCTGCATTCCCTGCATATCCAGCCGCCTATAAAATGTTTCCTAAATGCCACTGTTGTATCTATCTCCACCACCATTCCCAGCAGAGCATCCCAGGCATTCGCCACTGTCTGTGTAAAAAAACTTGCCCCACACATCTTCTTTATACATTTGCCCCTCTCACCTGTACCTTGCTTATTGGAGCCTTTTGGAGGTTAATCACCTCAAGACGACTTTGCAGAGGGAGTCCCTCAACCTTCTCCCAACGTCTCCAATTTCTCGCTTCTGAAGATTTTAAATACAATCAACAGCATAGAAAGTTGACAATAGTCAGCAAACAATAGTCCTCCATCATTTTCGCCACCTCCAAAGTGACCCCGCCACTCGCCATATCTTCCCATCTCCCCCACTGTCTGCTTTCCGCAAAGACCGCTCCCTCCGTAACTCACTGGTCAATTCTTCCCTTCCCTCCCGCACCACCCCCTCCCCGGGCACTTTCCCTTGCAAACGCAAGAAATGCTACACTTGTCGCTTTACCTTCCCCTCGACTCCATTCAAGGACCCAAGCAGTCGTTCCAGGTGTGACAGAGGTCCACCTGCACCTCCTCCAACCTCATCTATTGCATCCACTGCTCTAGATGTCAGCAGATCTACATCGGTGAGACCAAGCGTAGGCTCGGCGATCGTTTCGCCGAACACCTCCGCTCGGTCCGCATTAACCAACCTGACCTCCCGGTGGCTCAGCGCTTCAACTCCCCCTCCCATTCCAAATCCGACCTTTCTGTCCTGGGCCTCCTCTAGTGCCAGAGTGAGCACCACCGGAAACTGGAGGAGCAGCACCTCATATTTTGCTTGGGCAGTCTGCACCCCAGTGGACTGAACATTGACTTCTCCAATTTCCGGAAGCCCTTGCTGTCTCCTCCCCTTCTTAGCTCTCCCTCAGCCCTCTGGCTCCACCTCTTCCTTTCTTCTTCCTCCTCCCCCCACTCTCCATCAGTCTGAAGAAGGGTTTTGGCCTGAAACGTTGCCTATTTCCTTCGCTCCATCGATGCTCCATCGAGTTTCTCCAGCATTTTTGTCTAGCATAGAAAGTTGTAAAGATCTTGACACATTTGGACAATTGACAACCTTGTAGTTGAATTAGTTTTGGGATTATTGATTTCCTCTCAACTGCGATCAAGCCTCCACACAACATATACCAACTGCGATAAAGTGGACAATGTCCACACAAATGATTTTCAAACGCACATTATTCCATTTGGATGGAGTTGCATTATGTATGGAGCAATGTCATCAACTAATCTTCCAATACACCCTTATTGATGAAGATAGGGATCAACTTGAAGCCATCAGTGTGTTTTTAGGTGTTTATGATAAATGTCAGGCTTTTTTGAGATTACCACCAAATAACGCAGACATTTTGTCTTGGCTTTCTTGGTTTATTTTTTACAAATACTTTTACATAAAAAATTGAAATAGAAGTTACATATAAAGCTCATTGAGTCCACTATTGAATATTCAATTATACCATAGATAGACACAAAAAGCTGGAGTAACTCAGCGGGACAGGCAGCATCTCTGGAGAGAAGGAATGGGTGACGTTTCAGGTCGAGACCCTTCTACAGTTACCATACCTAAAGCCCTGCTTTTCCCACTTCTGTCTCCATTCCCTTCACTTTTTGATTGCTAGAGGGTTCAAAAATGTACCTGTCTCAGATTTTAATATGCACTAAGCATAAGCATCTGAACTAAAGAATTCCAAAAATTCACAATGATCTGTGTAAAGGTAGACAAAAATGCTGGAGAAACTCAGCGGGCGAGGCAGCATCTATGGAGCAAAGCAAATAGGCAACGTTTCGGATCTCGACCTGAAACGTTGCCTATTTCCTCCACTCCATAGAAGCTGCCTCACCCGTTGAGTTTCTCCAGCATTTTTGTCTACCTTCGATTTTCCAGCTTCTGCAGTTCCTTCTAAAACAAGATCTGTGCAAAAATTGTTTTTTCTGACCTAAATGAGTGGGATTTTTAACCTCTATGAAAACTGGTACTACAAATAACCATTAACTTCCCCTAACTAAATCTGGGGCCTCTTTCTTGTTTAAAAGTTTCTAATGCCATTATCATATCTGCTTCCACCATCATTCCAGGCAACGTGTTTCACACACACACACCATTCCTTGTATGAACGTCTTACCCCACATATCTCCTTAGGGAGTGGGTGGCTCTGTTGTTTAGGAATGATATTCAATCCTTAGCGAGGGGTGACATAGGATCAGAAGATGTAGAATCATTGTGGACTTCACTACTCTCTGGGCTTTGTCTGCCAGTTAAACCCCCTTCACCTGTATACACCTACCACTACAACAATCAGTCTGACGAAGGGTGCCAACATGAAACGTCACCTGGCCATTTTCTCCAGTGATGCTCCTTAATCCCTTCACTTTCCACAAACTTTGTCTACTTTTGTGAACCAGCATCTGCAGTTCCTTGTGCATGTATGCCCATATATGATCGTATGACATCCAGCATATCTCTGTGTCAATCTTAATTCTCTTTGGAAAGAGCTGAGAAAGATCACTTTACCCTTTTGGTTAATTTGGTAATTTGCCTATTTCGATCACATATACCATGTTAAATCGTTGGTTGCATATATATATTAATTAACAATATTTTTGCCCTTATTGCTCTTGTATGTACAATATTCATGCAGGTTTCAGTAGAATTCATTTCTCAAGTTGAAGACCTTGTCGATATCGCATTGTAGATATCACTCAATGCAGATTTATGTAAAGTACTTTTAGATATGAAAAGGTGCAGGATGAGATCTATCCATTGGTGACTTTATTTTCTTCAAAATCTGCTGAGGACTTGTCTGCAAACATAGTCTTACGAGATATCAACCAACATTTTGTCTGTCATTTCACTTTAAATTGTTTTGCTTTTTAAAATATAATTTGCATCTATTTTCACTGTTTTTAAATATTTCTGACATTCAGACATTTAGGCACAGTTGTTGAGACCTGTGGTAGACACAAAATGCTGGAGTAACTCAACGGGACAGACAGCATCTCTGGAGAGAAGGAATGGGTGGCAGCTTAGTATGAACTGCACGGGTTGTCACGAGGTCACCAGGTCGACCTGAGTCTGCCGCCTGAGGTCTGACCATCACTTGCAGCTCTGTGAGATGATTCAGGGACAATGCCTGGACTTTGAGCAGAACCGAGATAGCTGCAAACAGTCACAGTTCCCACTGGGATTAATCTGATCAAGAAGCCAGCGTGCAGCCCAGAAATTATTTAGTTTAGTTTTAGTTTAGCTTCGAGATCCAGCACGGAAACATGCCCTTCGGCCCATCGAGTCCATGCCAACCAACGATCGCACTATCCTACACACACTAGGGACAAGTTACAATTTTATAATTAACCTACAAACCTGTACGTCTTTGGAGTACCGGAGCACCTGGAGAAAACCCACACAGGTCATGTGGAGAATGTACAAAATCCGTACAGGCAGCACCCGTAGTCAGGATCGAACCCGGGTCTCTGACGCTGTAAGGCAACAACTCTACTGCTGTGCCATCATCCTATGATCTGAACAAAATGGACATGAATTATAAAAATAATATCACAATGCAATTTTTAATGATCTTGATCATTGAACAATGAGGCTGGCAACTTCTGTGTCACTGTATTGACACTTTCATTGGTCTTATATTCCAATCCTTGCCCAACGTCGTTCATGATCTTAAGAGAGTAATTGAAGAAGGTCAAAGACTGCACCCAAAATCACTGATTTCATCCATTCATGCTGATAATGGACACCATATAGCCAGTGATGTCTTCAGGCACACGACTGACCTGGGAAAACATCAGGTTATGCTAAGATGAATGATACACAGCAAGGACCCAACCCACCTTACCTGGTAAGACCTGGTAAAAGGACTGGACAAGCTAGATGCAGGAAAAATGTTCCCAATGTTGAGCGAGTCCACCCAGAGAGTTGCGAATTTGTGGAATTTCCTGCCACAGAGGGCAGTGGAGGCCAAATCACTGTATGGATTTAAGAGAGAGTTAGCTAGGGGCTAGTGGAATCAAGAGATATGGGGAGAAGGCAGGCACGGGTTATTGATTGGGGACGATGAGCCATGATCACAATGAATGGCGGTGCTGGCTCAAAGGGCCGAATAGCCTCTTCCTGCACCTATTTTCTATGTATATAAAATTTGCACAAGGAAAGGCAAAGTACATGGGATGGAGGGATATGGATTACATGCCAGCAGTGGAGAGAAGATTAATTTGGGATCATGTTTGGTAGGACCCCATGAGCTGTTTGGTTTAGTTTAGTCTAGTTTAGTTTATTACCACCAGTTCCGAGGTACAGTGAAAAGCTTTTGTTGTGTTCTGATCAGTCAGCTGACGACAATACACTATTAGATTCATATTCAATCTTTATTGTCATTGGGCAGTGTACAGTACAGAGACGACGAAATGCAGTTAGCATCTCACCCAGAAGAGCGAACATAGAATAATGAGCAATAAATATATATACGTACATACAGTAGTAGTAGTGCAATTTGTCTGGGGGAAGGAGTGTCCGGGGGAGGGGGTGACTGGCAATCACCAAGGTGCAGAGTTAAGTAATGCAACAGCCGCAGGGAAGAAGCTGTTCCTGGACCTGCTGGTCCGGCAACGGAGAGACCTGTAGCGCCTCCCGGATGGGAGGAGGGTAAACAGACTGTGGCTGGGGTGAGAGCAGTCCTTGACGATGCTGAGCGTCCTTCGCAGACATCGCTTGCTTTGGACAGACTCAATGGAGGGGAGCAAGGAACCGCTGATGCATTGGGCAATTTTCACCGCCCTCTGCAAAGCCTTCTGGTCGGAGACAGAGCAGTTGCCATACCATACTGTGATACAGTTGGTAAGGATGCTCTCGATGGTGCAGCGGTAGAAGTTCACCAGAATCTGAGGAGACAGATGTACCTTCTTTAGTCTCCTCAGGAAGAAGAGACGCTGGTGAGCCTTCTTGACCAGTGTTGAGGTATTGTGGGTCCAAGAGAGGTCATCGGAGATGTTGACCCCCAGAAACCTGAAGCTGGAAACACGTTCCACCTCCATCCCATTAATATGGATGGGGGTGAGCGTGCCACCCCTAGAGCTTCTGAAGTCCACAATGAGCTCCTTGGTCTTCTTGGAGTTAAGGGCCAGGTTGTTGTCGGTGCACCATGCTGCTAGGAGCTGGACCTCCTCCCTATAGGCCAACTATAGGCCGATTATAATCAAGCCGTCCACAGTGTACAGATACATGATAAAGGGAATAAAATTTAGTGCAAGATAAAGTCCAGTAAAGTCCAATTAAAGATAGTCCAAGGGTCTCCATTGAGGTAGGTAGTAGTTTGGGCACATTCTCTAGTTGCTAAAAGGATGGTTCAGTTGCCTGATAACTACTGGGAAGAAACTGTCCCTGACTCTGGATGTGTGTTTTCCCACTTCTATACTTCTTGCCTGCTGGGTGAGGGGAGAAGAGGGAGTGGCCAGAGTGTGACTTGTCCTTGATTATGCTGCTGGCCTTGCCGAGGCAGCGTGAGGTGTATATGGAGTCAATGGAAGGGAGGTTGGTTTGTGTGATGAGCTGGGCTGCGTCCACAATTCGCTGCAATTTCCCGCGGTCTTGGATGGAGCTGTTCCCAAACCAAGCAGCAATACATCCTGATAGAATGCTTTCTACATCACATCTGTAGACGTTGGTGAGAGTTGTTGGGAACATGCCAAACTTCCTTAGCCTTCTAAGGCAGCAGAGGCGTTGATGTGCTTTCTTGGCCATTGCCTCGATATGGGTGGTCCAGGACAAGTTGCTGGTGATATTTACTTGTTGGAACTTAAAGCTTTCAACCATCTCCACTTTGATGCTGTCAATGCATAGTGATCAACATTGACATGCATGTGTACCACTTTGCTCACTAATATCGATCACAGTCTGAAGAAGGGTCTCGACCCAAAATGTCACCTATTCCTTCTCTCCAGAGATGCTGCCTGTCCCTAATTTGAGGAAGGACATTCTTGCTATTGAGGGAGTGCAGCATAGGTTTACAAGGTTAATTCCCGGGATGGCGGGACTGTCATATGCTGAGAGAATGGAGCAGCTGGGCTTGTACACTCTGGAGTTTAGAAGGATGAGAGGGAATCTCATTGAAACATATAAGATTGTTAAGGGTTTGGACACGCTAGAGACAGGAAACATGTTCCCGATGTTGGGGGAGTCCAGAATCAGGGGCCACAGTTTAAGAATAAGGAGTAAGCCATTTAGAACGGAGATAAGTAAACACTTTTTCTCACAGAGAGTGGTGAGTCTGTGGAATTCTCTGCCTCAGAGGGCAGTGGAGGCAGGTTCTCTGGATGCTTTCAAGAGAGAGCTAGATAGGGCTCTTAAATATAGCGGAGTCAGGGGATATGGGGAGAAGGCAGGAACGGGGTACTGATTGGGGATGATCAGCCATGATCACATTGAATAGCTTGAATTGCCGAATGGCCTACTCTTGCATCTATTGTCATTGTCTATTGTCCCACTGAGTTGCTCCAGCTTTTTGTGTCTATCTTCGATCACTATCTCCTTTGTCTTGCTGACATTGAAAGAAAGGTTGTTGTCTTGACATCAGGACATGAGGTTCTCAAACTCCTTCCTCTACTCCATCTTATCATTATTTTATATCTGGCCAACAATGGTGGTATGGTCTACGATTTTATAGAATGAATTGGATTTGCACATTGCTGCATAGTCGTTGGTGAACGAGGAGTAAAGAAGGGGGCTGAGAACACATCCTTGTGGAGCACCAGTGTTGAGGATTATCGTAGAGGATGATTTATCCTCACTGATTGGAATCTGTTTGTCAGGACGTTGAGGATCTATGTTCTATGTTCTGGAATGGTGGTGTATGTTCTAAAACGATAAGCGGTTTCCAGGCCTAAGAGTTTTACATATTCTTTGTATCAATCACCTCGTAATTACATTAATTCTAGACCTCATTTAAAATAATTATCAACAAAACACGCATTAATTTGCCTAATCAATGGTTAATTAATTTTAGGAATTAGATCATCTATCTATCTATCTATCTATCTATCTATCTATCTATCTATCTATCTATCTATCTATCTATCTATCTATCTATCGATACATCTATCTATCTATCTATCTATCTATCTATCTATCTATCTATCTATCTATCTATCTATCTATCTATCTATCTATCTATCTATCTATCTCTAAAAGTCTCATCTTGTCCTCTTCCGGTTTGCGTTGTTTAAACATTTGCACACAAAAAGGTACTGGATAGTGCTACGATTCTTCGCCACCTTTCTCCTGTGTTGCAAGTGCACCAAGATTTGTTCCGATCGGTGGAATATTACAAAAGTTATTAAGGTTTAAAAATTGTAAAAACCGCACATGCACAGATTGGTCTCGTCTTGTGTCAGCAGATTGGTCTTCTCTCCTGTAATTCGCCGGGAGAGTGACGGCACTTCCAGCACGCGCTGTCAATCACCGGCGGCGAGGAGAATAAAGCTGAAGGGGCGGAGTGAGCAGAGTGTGGAGAGTGCGACCATCATGATGAGCCGGCTACACCTAAACCCATTTATTTTATATTGGTGTTTTATAATATGCCCTACTAACCAATATATATATATGCTTTACAGTAGACAAAAGTGCTGGAGAAACTCAGTGGGTGAGGCGCGAAGGAAATAGGTAACGTTTTGGGCCGAAACCCTTCTTCAGACTGATGTTTGTTTTATATGCTTTACTTCTTTAAGAGGAAGGGTGTAGATTAACCCTTATTAATTCATGCCATTTATAACCTTCTCCAAACATATGTGCATGGCACCCTCTACATGGTATTACGGTACTACACAAGGTGAGTTACTCTCTCTCTCGCTCACGCACAAGCCAGCGGAGCTAGATGCGAGTAGCTGGCAGTTTGTATGTTCCTGTTAGCCTATGGAATAAAGATAGATTTTTACCATGTGTGAGTTGCTGTGTGGTCATTCATAAACAAAGATGTTTATGCTCCGGTTCATGGAGCTGGTAATACAATTGAATGCCAAGCATAGATGATTAGACTGTCTTTTTGGAGATGGCCATTGCTTGGCAATGGAGTGTTATTCACCACTTATCCGCCCAGGTCCGACTACCATCTTGATCTTGTTGCCTGGTTCATTTGCTGAGAAGGTACAAATGGGGTTGAACATTGTGCAATCATGAGCAAATATCTTCAATTCTCAAAGAAAGATCATGGATATACAGCTAAAAATGACAGCGTGGACACAAGGAACTGCAGCTGCTGGAATCTGCAGCAAAAAAACACAAAGTGCTGGAGGAACTCAGTGGGTCAGCCAGCATCTCTGGAGGACATGGATAGGCAACAATTCAGGTCATGTGTAGGAAGGAACTGCGGATGCTGGTTTAAACCAAATTTAGACACAAAAAGCTGGAGTAACTCAGCGGGACAGGCGGTGTCTCTGTGGAAAGGTCTCGACCCAAAATGTCAATGTTTCAGGTCAGGTCCATTCTTCAGACTGATTGTAGAATGGAGGAGCAAGCTGGAAGAGAGGCGAGAGCAGGACTAAGCCGAGGAAGTGATAGGTGAATCCAGGTGAGCCGGGTCTGGTTGGCAGCTGGGTGGACAACGATCAGAGATGGAAAGGAGGCAAAAGACTGTGAGAAAAGGAGAGAAGAGACTTGAAATGTGAAGCCAGAGGTGGGGATTTAGATGGAAGGGTAGGTGGGGAGGGGAGAGGTGGGAAATGGGGGAAGGATAGTGGGAGAAATGGAAATGGGTGCACATCCAGGTGGGGTGCAGGGAAGAAATGGGGAGATGAAAGAGGAAGGGGGGGTTGTTGGATAATAAACTAGGATTGAAGAATTCAATGGTCATACCATTGGGTTGTAAGGTACCCAAGCGGAATAAGAGGTGCCGTTCCTCCAGTTTGCAGGTGGCATCATTCTGGCAAAGCAGGAGGCCAACAGCTGAAAGTGACTGGGCCTAGGATACTGTCCTGACAACCTCAAGCAGTGATGGCCCAGGACTGCGAGGATTGACCTCCCAAAACCACAACAGTGTTCCATATCTCTAGTCACCCTCTCCCCTGGCTCTCAGTCTGACAAAGGGTCTCAACCAAAAAAGTCACCCATTCCTTCTTTCCAGTGTGGCTGCCTGTCCTGACTCCAACTATTTGTGGTGATCTTCAGTGTGAACCAATCTGCTGGCATCTGTAGTTCCTTCCCAAATATGTTGTCAACTCCGCTTGAAATCTCCTCAAGGTATGCCTACTTTGAAGAAGTTCTCCCCCTCTCACCGACGAGAGTTCTCTCGCTGCTCCCATCTGTGTTTTCTCTGGCAGTCCAGCTCCACGACCATGTTGTAATCCAGACTCGACATTTCCTGCATCAACATCTGCTTTGATCTGTCATTATCACATCTGTAGACCTGTCCTGCTGAGTTACTCCAGCTTTTTGTGTCTATCTTCCCTTGTGTAAGGTATGGCTCCAATCACTGGAGCGATTCCTATTGATGTTTCCACTAACCCCAGCAGACGACATGGTCGGGAGCTTGTAGGTCACAGGTTGGTGACCTGTTTTTCCGGAGCTCCCGCAACAACAGCTTCGTCCGCTGGACTGGAGGGCGGCAGCTTCGACCACCCCGGGCCGCGGAGATTGAACCGGGCCGTTCGCGGAGCTCGGTTGAGCCACGGAACTTACTTACCATCACCGGGACACAACATCGAATGCCTGGATCGCCTCAGCGCAGAGGGAGAAACAAGGAGGGAAGAGACAAACTTAAGAATTTTGCCTTCCATCACAGTGAGGAGGTGTCTGGTGAACCCACTGTGGTGGATGTTAAATTTGTGTTTTTTTTTTTTGATTTTTGTTTTTTTTTAAATTTTATTAGAAGTTAATACAGGAGAAAACAGTACAGTGGAACCTAATTTTAGGTGCCAACTATGTAATACCGTAATCCATTCTATGTACAACCTCTAGTTTTATGTTATGAGAAGGAAGGAAGCAAGACAAGAAAAAGAAAACAATAGAGAGAGGAAAAAGTGGAAAAATAGATGGTAGAGAGTAGAAAAACGTGAAGTGTGTATATAAAAAATAAAAAAGAAAGAGAGAAAGTGGAAAGTAGAAATAGAAGAGAAGGCCCCTTAAAAGAGAATTTTTCAAATCTGTATTCGGAGATGTAGATCTATCCGCGTCATGAACTGAAATCAGCAATCTTTACGGTACCGCTGCATCACATGATTCCAAAAAGTCGATGAAAGGAGACCAACTCCTTAAGAATTGGTAATATTTATCTATTAGTCGGAGTCTCATTTCTTCAAGGCGTGCTATGTCCATCATATTCCTAATCCACATTTTAACAGTTGGTATGGTTGTATTTTTCCAAAATTTAAGTATCAATTTCTTTCCAATTATTAACCCATAATTAAAAAAAACATTTTGATCTTTATTTAAATTGGTATCTTCTCCTATTATTCCAAATATAATCCATTCCGTTTTGGGTTCTATTCTTGACTTGAAAAGCTTTGTAAATATATCAAATATATCACTCCAAAATGTATTCAACTTTGTACATCCTACAAATGAATGTGTTATATTAGCGTTTTGAAACAAACATTTATCGCATCTGGGAGAGACGTTTGGATAAAATTTATTCAACCTCGTTTTTGAATAATATAGTCTATGTAATAATTTGAATTGAATTAAATTATGTCTTGCATTAATAGAACAGTTATGTGTATTCATCAAATACTTTTCCCATCTATCCTTCGAGATCTTTATCATTAGCTCATGTTCCCAATCTTCCCTTAATGCTTCTGTTGAGGGTGATTCTCTATTTAATATATTATTATAAAAGTATGATATTAATTTTTGTGAATCAGCCTTAATATTCATTGCTTCTTCTAAAGGATCTAAAAATATAGTTTGAAATCTATGTGTATATTTCTTCATAAAGTCACATACCTGTATATATTTAAAATATTGATTATCCTTCAATTTAAATTTTAATTTTAATTGTTGAAATGATAACAGTTTGCCCGCTTCATACATATCCCCTACTTTCCTAATCCCCAGTCTATCCCATTGTTGATATGTGTTGTCGATGAGAGAAGGTTTGAATGCGGGGTTGTTCAATAGTGGGGTTAGTACTGATAAATTATTTAATTTCAAGGATACTTTTATTTGTTTCCAAATTCTTATTATATTGTGAATAATTGGGTTCTTCTTATATATTATACTATTCAATTTTATCGGTGAGAGCAGGATCGTTCCTATATCGTGCGGATAGCACTCCTCTTTCTCCATTCTTATCCACTCCAACTGCTGAGTGGAACTATCCAGCCAGTACATTATGTTCTTAATATGCACTGCCCAGTAGTAATACATAAAGTTAGGTAATGATAAACCCCCAACTTCTTTAGATTTGCACAAATGCTTTCGTTGAATTCTATGTGTTCTGTAGTCCCATATAAAATTAGTGATAGTGGAATCTAGTTTTTTGAAAAAATATTTTGGAATATATATTGGGATCGCTTGAAACAAATATATTAATTGTGGTAAGAAAGTCATTTTTGTAGCGTTAATTCTACCTATCAATGAGAGCGGAAGCGTTTTCCAAAATGTAATCGTATCATTCAGTTTATTTAATAGTGGTATAAAATTGGCACTAAATAATGATTTGTGTCTTCTCGTAATTTGAATACCCAGATACTTGAATTTTTCTGTTGCAATTTTGAAGGGGAATTTTAGTAAGTGTCTCGAATCCTGTGGTTTTAAAGACATAATTTCGCTTTTATTCCAATTTATTCTATATCCTGAAAAGAGCTGAATTTCTCAATTAGTGTTAATAAGGTGGGTATACTCGTTTGTGTATTAGTAATATATAAAAGGATATCATCAGCATATAATGAAATTTTATTCTTTGAGTCCTTGGTGTTATGTCCATGAATATTCGGGTGATTTCTAATCCTTTCGGCCAGCGGTTCTATCATAAGGGCAAATAGCAATGGTGATAAGGCACACCCTTGCCTATTACCCCATGATAAGTAAAATTTTGGAGATAGCGTATTGTTAGTTAATATTCTTGCCGTAGGTCTATCGTAAAGTAATTTAATCCATCTAATAAAATTCTCTCCCGTATTAAATTTTTGGAGTACCTTGTATAAATACTGCCATTCTACTTGATCAAATGCCTTCTCTGCATCCAGCGTGACAACTGAAATATCTTCATTGTCCTCATTATGAGAGTACATTATATTGAAAAGCCTTCTCAAATTATTAAATGATTGTCTTTTGGGTATAAATCCAGTTTGATCCGTATTTATAAAATTGTTAATATAATTATTTAGCCTTCTAGCTAGAATCTTTGCTAAAATTTTCTGATCCGTATTTAGAAGTGAAATAGCTCTATAAGAACCCAGTTCATCTAAATCTTTATCTTTTTTTGGTATAAGTGTTATTGTTGCTTATGCTAGGGTTTCTGGTAGTTTATTTTCAGTATAAGCCTGATATGATAATTTTGGTAACAATTAGAGGGAACCGACTAACGTTGGGTCAAATTCTAATAGTGAGATAAGGCCCAGTGCATAATCTCATCGACGGAGGTCAATTTAAATACAAATCTAGCTACCTTAGGTGGCTTTTTTGTAATTTATTGCTTTTTTGATAAATTCACTTTTGCTTTTGATAAATTCACTTTTTTTGTTTATTCACAATTATGTGTTGTATGACTCAATAATTTTTATGTACACTTTATTTTATGTTTTTCTCTTTCCCTTAATTATGTTTAATAGTGTCAGGAGATGTAGAACTACTGTAGAAATTATGAAGGACAACTCTGGATTCAGGATTCTGAGGTACTTGGCTGCATCACATGAATCATACAATCTGGTAATAATAGCCAATGCAAGATAATAGTCGAATAAATATCGGAGGTCTCACCTTCTGTAGTTGGAATATCAGAGGTGCGAATGAGCCAATTAAAAGGGGTAAAATTCTGGCACAATTAAAATAATTTAATATGGATATTGCTTTCCTACAAGAGACACATTTGAAACAACAAACTCAGATCAGATTAAGGGCAAATTGGATAGGTCAAACCTATTACTCGTCATTCACCTCTAAAGCAAGAGGCACGGCCATTATAATTCGGAAGGGCATACCTTTTAAATTAAAGAAATCCATATCTGATAAAGAGGGAAGATATGTTATAGTCACGGGAGAAATTTACAATACACCATTAACTATGATAAATATTTACGCACCTAATTTTGATTACCCACAATTTTTTAGGAAAATAATAGATTTAATCGCAGAGCATAATTTTCAAAATATAATAATGGGGGGAGATTTCAACTGTGTTACAGACCCATACTTAGATAAAGCAATAAAGCTAGGGAAGCGTCTTGTTAAAACAAAGACCTGTGAATTTTTAAATACTTATATAAAAAATAATAACATAGCTGATGTTTGGAGAATAGCAAATCCAAGTGGTAGGGAATACTCATTTTATTCATCAGTTCACAAAACTTATTCGCGAATTGACTATTTCTTATTGGACACAAAATGGATCCCGAATACGAATAAACCATCATATCATAATAGTATTATTTCTGATCACTCACCATTGACTTTTATACTTAAAATTGAGGGAATGCCGAGTATAAAACCTTTTTGGAGGTTCAATGCACACGTATTAAATAACCCGCAGGTTTATGAGTATATAAAAGAACAAACAAAACTTTTTTTCGAAGTTAAATTTGTGTTTATTGTGTGTTTTGTTATTTTATTATATGTATGACTGCAAGGCAATGAAATTTCGTTCAGTCCAAAATGTCTGAATGACAATAAAGTTTCCAAGATTATAAGATTACCCTTTCATATCTCCAGTTTCCCTCTCCCCTGACTCTCATTCTGAAGAATGAACTCCACCCAAAATGCCACCTATTGCTTCTCCCCAGGGATGCCGCCTGTCCTGCTGAGTTACTCCAGCTTTTTGTGTCTATCTTCCCATGTGTAAGGTAAGGCTCCAATCACTGGAGCGATTCCTATTGAACTAACTAACTATTGAACTATTCCTATTGAACTAACTAACCTCAGTTTATCCAGGATATCACGATGCAGATCTTGATGAGTTTTCATGATGTTCGTGATTTATTCAGATTTTTAATTTAATCTTAACAATCTCGTCACATTGTGTGTTTTATAGCCATTATAGCTTTCCTGTCTCCCTACCATGTTTATTTGTCTCACTTGATAAAAGTGAACCAGCACAATACCATGCTATGTGCCCCATAATTGTACAGTTAAAACAGGTAAATCATTTCACAAAATTGCATCAGTTGATTCAGCCAACTGGGAAATGCATCTGTGACTATGGCTCGCATTTTCTCCTCCCTGCTGACTGAACCATGTTAGAATTCCCTTTGAATACTGATATTCACACCGGTCTGCCCTTATTTTTTGGCTCATGCCCAAAATAGTATCAGCTTTCCACTGGGATTCAGGTAATTCGAGTTTCCTGTTTTATATTCATGGCATAAGGTCACAAAGAAGCTGTATCTTTCATGCCTGATGAATCTTCAATAATAAATGTAAGTGGAAGTTTTATAACATTTAATTATATTTTTGAAATCTCTTGAGACAGCTCAATATTAGCAATGGTGAGGAATTTAGAGGACTTTATGCAAGATAAAATTAGCAGTCATTTGCATAGCTTTATGGGGGGAAAACAGTCAACAAGCAATGGTACATGTTATGTTCTGAGAGGGTTCTTTGAATTAATAATAGTGTGGATTAATGCAATGGGATTTGCCTGAGATAAATCTTCTAATGTACCGTTTTTTTACTAGAGTTCAAACTAGGAGATATATGGATAAATTTGTCAGTGTATTTTTTAATAGATGTAACGAATATATAGCAACAGTGAAAAGAAGTCCCACTTTCACGACCGAATTCACAACCTTTTTTACTCATGGGCAATTTTCATCAGGCTAGAAAAACGCCCCGACCTACTTGATGCCACGACCTACCTACGACCTCCTACGACTTCCTACGACCTTGTGACGACCATGCTGCGAGTATGAGTCAAGGGCAAACTCGGCAGAGGTCGTGAATTAGGTCATGAAAGTGGGACAGGCCCTTAACAGTTATGACTGAAAGTAAACAGTGTTCCTCAAACTACACAATTTATTATTTTAAGCCTACAAAATGCGAACACAGAAACAATTTACACCTGCAAAAGTAGTGTGAGTGCAGACAAGAAAGACAAAAATAGAATGTAAAACTCTCGTGAAGATCTAAAGCAAAAAAAATTGCTGACGCTAATATCCTGAAATAAATCCAGGAAGCTATGGAAATATTCACCAGGTCGGACTGGATCTGTGGGGAGAAAAACAGAGTTAGTGTTCTTGGTCAATGGGACGACAGATGGCGCAATGGGCTAAGTGTTCGGCTGGCGACCGGAAGGTAGCCGGTTCGAATCCCGCTTGGAGTGCATACTGTCGTTGTGTCCTTGGGGCAAGACACTTCACCCACCTTTGCCTGTGTGTGAATGTAATGTAATTATGTGAAGCACTTTGGGGTAAATGCAAGTTGACTAAAAATGTGCTATATAAATAAGATTATTATTATTATTATTATTATTATTATTATTATTATTATATAATAACCCTTTGTCAAAATGTGACAATGAATGGCATTGACCTGTAAAAGTAATTATTTTTCTCTTTCCAAAGACACTCAATGATCTGATGGGAACATTTCAAACAATTCCTGGGTTTATTTCACCAAGATCAAGTATTGCTGTATGATGTACTGTCAGTCTACTTTATCCATCGTCCATGATACCTTTGATATTCCACTTCATCTACCTTCCATCCTTCCTTGTTTGATCCTAGCAGCGTATCCTCCTAGTCCTTGATACATTGTACATTGATCTCACATTCCCATTAGTTCAGATATACTTTCAAATACTCTTGGTGTAATAGGTTCCACTTTTTAGTCATTCTCTGTCAAATGAGATTTCTCCAGAGTTCTCGATTGGGTTTATCGGTGAGTACTTTATCAGTTATCCTCCATAGTAGAAAATTCTATCTCCCTGTCAAGTAGAAACACATTCCCAACATCTACAATATCCTATCAAACTACCCATGTTTCAAAGATCAATAACACACCAATTATCATCACCAATGAGCAATCTTTTCTGGTTGATTTAACTTTTCAGTATGGCTGTCTTCCTGTAATAGTCCCTGCAGTATCCCGGCATACATTTTACATCGTGGCGAATGGATTTGTTCACAAGCCCAGTCAGAGCAAAATGCAATATATTTTACTCAGTGTCTCGACCCGAAACGTTGCCTATTTCCTTCGCCCCATAGATGCTGCCTCACCCGCTGAGTTTCTCCAGCATTTTTGTCTATCTTCGATTTTCCAGCATCTGCAGTTCCTTCTTAAACATATATTTGGTTCACATCTTTCTTCTTCTGCTTCTTCTTAAGCCCTTTGCTCCTCTAGGGAGCATAGGCCATTGACAAATGTCTTCCACCTCACTCGGTTGTTGGCAGTTCTTTCGAGACCTCCCCAGTTGAGCCCACTATCAGACATTTCTGTCTGGACACCTCGTCTCCAGCTGTTCCTGAGGCAGGACGTTGAGGATCTATGTTCTATGTTCTGGATTCAATTCAATTCAATTCAATTTTAATGTCATCGCACAAATACAAGTATCAGTACAACGAAATGCAGTTTTGCGTCAGTCCGTAGTAGTTGTACATAAAGAAAACAAAAAAAATAGAAAGAGGGAAGACACAGATTAATCAAGAGGGGACGGAGGGACCAGAGAAATCTATCGGTGGGACTCCGAGTTCAGCAGTGTGATTGTGTTGTTGTAGAAGCTTTTCCTCATCCTACTAGTACGTGACCTGAGGCTCCTGTACCGCCTCCCTGATGGGAGGAGGGCAAACAGTCCATGGTTGGGGTGTGAGTGGTCTTTGATGATCTTCCCAGCCCGTCTCAGACACCGTTTTCGGTGGAGGGCATCCATGGCAGGGAGCGGGGCACCGATGATGTGCTGCGCGGTTTTCACCACCCGTTGTAGTGCCTTCCTGTCCGCAGCAGTGCAACTGCTGTACCATACCGTGAAGCAGGTGGTCAGGATACTCTCTATGGTACAGCGGTAAAAGTTGGTCAGGATCCGGGGGGACAGGTGGGCTTTCTTGAGCCTCCTCAGGAAGTAAAGGCGCTGCTGTGCCTTTTTGATCAGCTTAGAGGTGTTGAGGGACCAGGACAAATCCTCCGAGATATGGACTCCGAGGAATTTATAGCTGGAGACGCGCTCCACCTCAGTCCCGTTTATGTGGATGGGGGTATGACTGCCTCCTCTGGTCTGCCTGAAGTCAACAATAATCTCCTTCATCTTCTTGGAGTTGAGGACGAGGTTATTGTTGGCACACCAGGCTGTCAGGTGCTGGATCTCCTCCCTGTAGGCTGACTCATCGTTGTCGCTGATCAGTCCTACTACCGTGGTATCGTCAGCAAACTTAATAATGGCGTTGGATCCGTACTTTGGGATGCGGTCGTGGGTGAAGAGGGAGTAGAGGAGAGGGCTGAGCACACAGCCCTGTGGCACTCCGGTGTTCAGTGTTATAGTGGAGGAGGTGAGGTTATAGTGAAGTCCAGTGTGCAGTTGCAGAGGGAGGTGGAGATGCCAAGTCCACTGAGTTTGGTGATCAAGCTGGCTGGGATGACGGTGTTAAAGGCAGAGCTGAAATCAATGAACAGCAGCCTGATGTAGGAGTTGTTGTAGTCCAGGTGGGTCAGGGCAGAGTGTAGGGCCGCCAATATGGCGTCCTCTGTAGACCTGTTGGTCCGGTAGGCAAACTGGTGGGGGTCCAGTGTGGGGGGGAGGCAGGCTTTGAGGTGAGCCAAGATCAGCCGCTCAAAGCACTTTGCGATGACAGGGGTGAGTGCCACTGGGCGGAAATCATTGAGACTCCCTCTAGCTGACTGTTTGGGCACTGGCACGATGGTTGATGTCTTGAGGCAAGTGGGGACAACACCCTGGGCCAGTGAGAGATTGAAAATGTCGGCGAGGACTGGGGATAGTTGTCCAGCACATGCCCTAAGCACCCGGCCAGGGATGCCATCGAGGCCGGCAGCTTTGCGCTCATTCACCTTGCTCAGTGCATCTTGTACAGCAGAGGTGGAGAGGCTGAGAGGTTGTTCATTCGGGGGTGGAGCAACTTTAATGGCTGGGGTTTTGTTGTCCCGGTCAAAGCGAGCATAGAAGTGGTTTAGCTCGTCAGGCAGGTGTGGCGTTGTCTGGGGGAGGGGTGTTAATTTTCTGGTAATCGGCAAGGGATTTGATTCCTTGCCACATGCGCCTGGGGTCAGAGTTGTTATGGAAATGCTCCTCAATCCGCCGTTTATGATTGAGTTTAGCAGTCCTAATTCCCTTTTTCAGATTGGCCCTGGATGAGCTGTATCCCTCAGCGTCGCCAGATCTGAAAGCGGCATCGCGAGCCTTCAGTAGGAGTCTGACCTCCCTGCTCATCCATGGCTTCTGGTTAGGGAAGGTCTTTATCTCCTTGTGGGTAGTGACATTATCGGTACAGAATTTTATATAGTCCAGAACTGTTGAGGTGTACGAGTTGATGTCCACTTGTGAATTGGAGGTGGACTGAGTAGCAAAGAGACTCCAGTCTGTCTGCTGAAACTGCTCCTGTAAGTCAGAGACAGCCCCCTCAGGCCACCTTTCTCCTGTGTTGCAAGTGCACCAAGATTTGTTCCGATTGGTGGAATATTACAAAAGTTATTAAGGTTTAAAAATGGTGATGTATGTTCTAAAACGATAAGCGGTTTCCAGGCCTGAGAGTTTTATATAGTCTTTGTATCAATCACCTCGTAATTACATTAATTCTAGACATTTAAAATAGTTATCAACAAAACATGCATTCATTTGCATAGTCAATGGTTAATTATTGTTATGAATTAGATCATCTATCTATCTATCTATCTATCTATCTATCTATCTATCTATCTATCTATCTATCTATCTATCTATCTATCTATCTATCTATCTATCTATCACTAAAACTCTCATCTTGTCTTCTTCCGGTTTGCGATGTTTAAACATTAGCACAAAAATGGTACTGGATAGTGCTACGATTCTTCGCCACCTTTCTCCTGTGTTGCAAGTGCACCAAGATTTGTTCCGATTGGTGGAATATTACAAAAGTTATTAAGGTTTAAAAATTGTAAAAACCGCACATGCACAGATTGGTCTCGTCTTGTGTCTTGAGGCAACCTCTTTTCCGTTTTCCTTGGAGGTTCCATTTCAGGGCTTGCCGGGTGACGTTTGTGGCAGATTTCCTGAGGGTGTGTCCAATCCAACTACATTTTCTCCTTCGAATTTGTAAGTCAATGGCCTCCTGGCATGTTCTTTTTCACAGGTCCACATTGTCTCTCCACCAGATGTTAAGTATTCTCCTAAGGCAGGTGTTAGTGAACGTTTGCAGCCTGTTTGTAGTGTGTTTTGTTGTTTTCCTGTATCTGATCCATACATAGAAACATAGAAACATAGAAAATAGGTGCAGGAGGAGGCCATTCAGCCCTTCGAACCAGCACCGCCATTCATTGTGATCATGGCTGATTGTCCCCTATTAATACCCCGTGCCTGCCTTCTTCCCATATCCCTTGACTGCACTAGCCCCTAGAGCTCTATCTAACTCTCTCTTAAATGACCTCCCCTTTATTCTAAGACTATGGCCCCTGGTTCTGGACTCGTCCAACATTGGGAACATTTTTCCTTCATCTAGCTTGTCCAGTCCTTTTATAATTTTATATGTTTCTATAAGATACCCCTCATCCTTCTAAACTCCAGTGAATACAACCCCAGTCTTTTCAATCTTTCCTCATATTACAGTCCCGCCATCCCAGGGATCAATCTCGTGAACCTACGCTGCACTGCCTCAATCACAAGGATGTCATTCCTCAAATTAGCATTCAGCATCACCTATTTCACATTTGAGTTAAAGATGAGTATTTTGATATTGATTGAGATGTGTTTTGAGCTCCAGATCTTTCTGAGCATGTTAAACACCACCCAAGCCTTATTGATTAACTAATTGATTATTGATGGACTAACCTGAGGGTTCCAGTCGCGGAGCCTGCGGAACTGACATCGCGGAGCTGGCCGACTTCGGAATGGGAAGAGCTGTGGTGGCGCACGGTTGCGACCCGACTTTGGAGTTCGGAGGCTCCGGCCGCAGACCCGGTGGACGGGAACATCGGAGCTCCAGGTCGCTGGTGGGAGACCGATTTTCGGAGCTCCGCAACAACAACTTGTCCCGCGCTGGAACCGTGGGGTTTAAAGGACATGGAGCCGGGGCCTAACATCGCCCGGCGTGGCTTAAACGGCCACAGGACTTACCATCGCCCGCCGGGGGCTTTAACATCGGAGCCCCAGTCTGCCGCGACGTTGCAGTGGACTGCTGGACCACGGGAGAAGAACAAAGGGAAGAGATAAAGACTTTGCCTTCCATCACAGTGAGGAGGTGTTGGAGACTCACTGTGATGGATGTTTGTGTAAACTGTGTTAAGTGTGGGTCTTGGGTTTTTTTGTAATGTAAAAAACTGTAGAAATGAAATTTTGTTCAAACCTAGGTTTGAATGACAATAAATAGCATTCATTCCATTCCATTCCATACAACTGGTTATGTCTGCCTCTGCCCCTCCGGTGATGTCCACAACACTGCCTAGATATGTGAATGTTTCTACCTCCTCTAGAGCAGTGTTTGTATTAGGATAGGGTTGTTGATTTTGGAGTGGATCCTCATCACTTGTGTCTTTGCTGTATTGTGCGTAAGACCAAGTTTTGTTGCAGCTTGTGAGAGTCCGTCTTCTCCTACATTTGAATCTGTGTGTGTGAAAGGAGAGCTTTGTGGTCTGCAAAGTCAAGATCATCTAGATACTCCCACATTGTCCACTGAATTCCATTTCTTTTCCCTTCCATTGTTTCCATCATGATCCAGTCTATTGCCAGGAGGAACAGGAATGGTGACACTATAGTGAACTTCTTCACCACTTGATGTTGTATTTAGCTCCTTGGCTTTTGGCCTGGTGGTGTCTCTTCAGCCTTAGCTTAAATTTCCCTCCTCACATCTTTGTGTCATTCGAATGTAGCAGTATTCCAGGTCCAAAATGTGACACTACTCAAGTCAATGGAATTGAATTTCAGAAACGGAGTGCAGATATGAGAGGGGTTTACATGTACAGGCACTACCCGACTCACATAATAGCCGACTTGCATAAACTCGTACTAAGGTGAACAATGATGGATGGTGAGGTCTTCCCGTCCACTCCATAGATATAAAGGCATCGCCCGGGATTGCTGCTCTTCCAGTTTCACCCACTGTGAGGTGTGACATCCAGGTGGGGTGCAGGCACGGAGAGACAAATGATAATGAGGGAGGGAGCAACACTAGCCGTGTCGCTGACATCTTCCACAAGGGGCACCAGCGAGCCCTTCTTCACCAGCTGCCGCGTACGGCCTCGCGGGGCCGGTTACACTTCCAAGCACGGAGACATATGGAGTTGTGCGTGGCTAGTCCCGACATCGCGCGGGGTTCCAAAAATCCTGCATTGTCCGAAATTTCCGCGCACCAACGGCCTGCAGGCGCATTGGCCCGCATACGCATTGAGAGCATACGCAGCATCTTGACGGCGTATGCAGCGCCTTGACGTCGTACGCAGCGTCTTGACGTCGTACACAGCGTCTTGACAGTGTACGCATAGCACGTGGCATTGTGCGATTATGTCACCGCCTGACGTGCCGTTGCATGATGATGTCACCGCCCAACGCCGTGCGACATCCAAATTCAGTCGGCCCGCTTCCTGCCCAGCTGATTGGTGAGTTTTGACGTAAATTATGTCAGGCGCGAACTTTGCGCGTACTTACCGCGTATTTAGCGCGTACTTACCGTGAACTTAACGCAAACTCTGTTTCCGTTTGGTCGCGCTAGACGCATGCTGCTGGGACAGGCACTTTACTTTGAACATTGTTTTACTCATATCGTCTGCCAGCAGAGAAACAACCCCTTCAGCCCAACTTGCCTCTGCTGACCACATTGAAAAGACTAGGCTTGTATTCACTGGAGTTTAGAAGGATGAGTGGGTTTCTTATAGAAACATATAAAATTATAAAAGGACTGGACAAGCTAGAGGGAGGAAAAATGTTCCCAATGTTGGGCGAGTCCAGAATCAGGGGCCACAGTCTTAGAATAAAGGGGTCATTTAAGACTGAGGTGAGAAAAAACGTTTTCACCCAGAGAGTTCTGAATTTGTGTAATTCCTTGCCACAGAGGGTAGTGGAGGCCAACACACTGGATGGATTTAAGAGCGAGTTAGATATAGATCTAGGGGCTAGTGGAATCAAGGGATATGGGGAGAAGGCAGGCACGGGTTATTGATTGGGGACGATTAGCCATGATCACAATGAATGGCGGTGCTGGCTTGAAGGGCCGAATGGCCTCCTCCTGCACCTATTTTCTATGTTTCTATGTTATAACCCATTCCCATTGACCATGCTTGACATATCCCTCTAGTCTATCCAAGTACCTGTCCTAATGCCTTTTAATCGTTACCATTGCACCCATCCGACCCAAGCAACCGTCTCTGCATGATATAAAATGTTCCTCATATCCCTTTACAATCTTTCCCTCTCATCTTAAACATATACACCTACCCTCTCATTACGGACTCCTCTATTCTTGGAAAAAATACCATTCATCTTATCTGGAGGAGAATGGGGAGTGCAGGGGAGAGATAAGTTTTTGCCTTCCATCACTGCGAGGGGGAGATGCACTGTGATGGATGTTTGTGTAAATTGTGTTGTGTCTTGGTTCTTTCTTGTGTGTATGACTGCAGAAACAACATTTTGTTTGAACCTCAACGGGGGTTCAAATGACAAATAAATTGTATATTGTATTGTATTGTATCTAGGCCTCTCATGATTTTGTATTCCTCTGTAAGGTTGCCCCTCAACCTCCTACACTCCGGTAAAATAAAACCTGCATCTGCTACTGATCTCAAATAAATGTGACCACAGCAAATGAACTCTATGGTTTACACTTTAGATATTAGACAAAGGACAAAGGACATTTATTGTCACGTACTTCAATTGGTGTAGTGAAATTTGAGTTGCCATTTACAGCACACCAATAAAAATAAACACAACATTAAAGAATTTAACATTAAACATAAAAAGATTCCCCCACAACGTTTCCCACTGTGAGGGAAGGCAGCAAAGTTCAGTCCACTTCCTCTATGTTCACCCGTGGTCGGGGCCTATTGAGGCTTCCGCAGTCGCCGTTATGGTGGCCCGATGTTACAGGCCCTCTTGCCGGAATGATGGAGCTCCGGCGTCGGAAGAACATTCTTCAGTGGTTTGGAGTTCTGAAATGGTCGCTAGCTACCGGAGACCGTGGCTCCCGAAGTCCACAGGCCGCGCTGGTTGGAGCTCCAACACTGGCGATCTCGGTGAAAGATCCCAGGCGCCACGGTGTTTAAAGTCAGCGCCACCGCGGCTGGACGCTCCGCAGACTGCACAGCTCCACGATGTTGGAGTCGGTGGTCTCAGCACTCCGGAGCTCCACACGGCGACCCGGGTAAGGCATCGCCCGCTCCGCGATGGTACCTCAGTGCTGCACTGCCGCTGAAGCTGCAGCTCGAAGCTCTGGCCGGTCTCCGGCAGGAAAGGCCGCTCCAACGCAGGTGGTAGGCCTCGAGAAGGGGGTGAAGATGCAGTTCCGAGGAAGAATACATCCTCGCCCAGGTAGGGACTGGAAAAACAGTTTCCCCCTCCCACCTCCCCCCCCCATTCCCCACATGAAAAAGACTAAAAAGCCTCCAAAACAAAACTTTTACCAAACTAAAAATAAAAAAAGGGGTGAAAAGACTTTGGAGACAGTGGGGAAACTGGCCCCTCGGCTCACCGAGTCCACACGAACCAGCGATCACCCCACACACCATTAATATCCGACACACAAGGATGGTGACCACAACAGTAGCTTGTACAAGAAGGTTGTTACAGGTTAAATGACCATTAAATGAGCTAGATTGAAGATGAAGCCTGGTAAGTCACAGAGTATTTATTTGGCAAGAGGAAAGGCAGTAGAGAAAGGGTTTTGTGTGGATGAAGAAGAAATCCCATCTTTAATGGAGAAACCAGTTAAAAAGTTGGGTAGATGGTATTACAGGAAGTTGGATGACAGTGAACAGGTTCAGCAACTTAGAAAGGATGTTATGACGGGTTAGAAAGGGTAGAGAAATCAGGGCTTCCAGGCAAGTTGAAGTTGTGGTGTTTGTAGTTTGGATTATTCCCCAGGTTGATGTGGCCATTGACAGTATATGAGGTGGCAATTTCTAAACTGGAAAGGCTAGAGAGATTGGTTAGTTCATATATTAGCAAATGGTTCGGAGTTCCACTGTATCTTAGTAATGTGGCTTTATATGGGAAAGGTATTCTCCATTTACAATTGTCTAGCCTAACAGAGGTGTTTAAGTGTGCTAAGGTGAGGTTAGAGTTGCAATTATCAGGGAGAAAGAATCCCTTAGATAGTAATCTGGTGCCAAGTGTTAAAGAGGAAGGAAGTGGAACTCAAAGCCGGCAGTGGAAGAAGGACAAGCGGCTCTGAGGCATACACACATTGCTGGTAGGGTGCAGCAAGGAAAAGTAAGCCTAGGGCTAAGCACAGGAAAACCAATGTGGAGTAAGGCAGGTCCAACAGAGAGGATGAAATTGGTTGTGGAACAGGTACATCGTAAGGAGGAAACATAGAAACATAGAAAATAGGTGCAGGAGTAGGCCATTCGGCCCTTCGAGCCTGCACCGCCATTCAATATGATCATGGCTGATCATCCAACTCAGTATCCTGTATCTGCCTTCTCTCCATATCCCCTAAGCAGTGAGATGTGTAAGGACAGTAGCTCAGGTTAAGCAGGGACAGTGGAAAAGAGGAAGTTTAGCTGGAGGGACCTGTGGTGCATGGAGGTGGGTCATGTAAATTTCCTTATAAGGGCTACTATACTAAGTTCACACGGGAGGGCTGGCTCCCCAACGCAATATTCCACCTCTCCACCAATTCCAATATTGGTGGCCAGTGGGGAAAGCAGCTCAGAAACTGCCAGAAATTCTGCCCAAAACAGGTGAGAGACCATGAGAGAGAAGGGGGGAGACGGTGGAGAATCAATTTTAGCAATTTTTCATCTTTTTCTGCAGATCACAGCAATGAAGGAGTCTGTCCTGGCCTCCTTCATTGCTGTTTCAAGCACAGGGAAGGCCAAACAGCTCTTGCATTTTCAATTCATTTCCATTTCCATCACAGTTTCAAGCACAGGGCAGGCTCATTTCATTTTTCTACTCCACGATGGAATTCAATGCTGCACCGCTGCTGAAGCCCTGGCCGGTCTCACAGGGAGCCAATGAAGGGAGGGAGAAATCACTGGGGTAAGGTTTAATACTTGCAGGGGGAATACTTACTGATGGGCTGAAGGGACTCCTTCAGGGCTAGTACAGGCTTGATGAGCCAAAGGGGCCCTTTAAAAAAAAATCTCAGTGGAAGGCACTTTTTAAAAACTTTTCCTGGCCTGGCCTGGGCCAAAATGCTCCTCATGGGCAAACGGGACTGGTTTCTCGTCTAATAGGGGCCTTGCGGGCCAAAATTAGTGGTTTCAGGCAGGCAAGCCATTTCCATTTCAATTTCAAGCACAGGGCAGGCCAAACAACTCATTTACCTTGGAGGACTTACACAGTTCCCGCTGCACCAAAAAATCCCAGAGTATCATAAAGGACATTTCCCACCCCGGACACTCCCTGTTTGAACTGTTGCCGTCAGGCAGACGGTACAGATCTACAAGGACAAGGACGAACAGACTAAAAAAACAGTTTTTACCCCACTGCTATAAAAGCACTAAATGTAGCTGCCAAGGAACGCAGGGGCGAGACATACTAAGGGACTGTGGTACACTGTGAAATCGACAGAAGGATGGAGGGTTGGGTGTTTATGCGTGATATTTTTGTGATATTTATTTTAGTTGTTTATCTTTTAATATTTTACCTTGTATGTATCGTTAGCTTTTAGAAATGTTTGAATGGTGCACTGACTGGCTGACATTTTTAAATTTTGTTGTACATGGTTCATGTTACAATGACAATAAAGAAACTATTCTATTCTATTTCATTTCCATTTCCATTTCCATTTCAATTTCAAGCACAGGGCAGGCCAAACAACTCATTTCATTTTCATTTAATTTCCATTTCCATTGCAGTTTCAAGCACAGGGCAGGCCAAACAAGTCATTTCATTTTCATTTCATTTCATTTCCATTTCCATTGCTGTTTCAAGCACAGGGAAGGCCAAACAGCTCATTGCATTTTCATTTCATTTCCATTTCCATTACAGTTTCAAGCACAGGGCAAGCCAAACAGCTCATTGCATTTTCCTACTCCACGATGGAATTCAATGCTGCACCGCTGCTGAAGCCCTGGCCGGTCTTCGGCAGTAAAGGCCGCGCCAATCCAGTTGGTAGGCCGTGAGGGGGGGGGGGGTCAAAGATGCAACTCGGAGAAAAGCATCTCGACCAGGTAAGTGACTGGGAAACGGTTTCCCCCGATTACCCCCCCCCCCCCCCCCCCCCCCCCCCCACCCCCCACATAACAAAGACTAAGAAACCTTTAAGTCATGCATTTTGACATTCTAACATTAACAAAAAAGAGTGAAAGGATGAACAGCTGCTGGCGAGGCTGCCACACTGGATGGCACCACTTGCCTGACATAGTATTATGGTCAATTAGTAAGTGGATAGTGTATTTTATATTGAAGTCACGTGAGTGACTACGTGAAGAGCACACCAGCCCACATGCACGACGCATGGTGCGCGGTTTGGCTGGGGAGAACGTCAGTCTCCCCAGTGGTAAGTTTAAAAACCATATAGGTGAGTACAAATGTTCACAGAAAATATTTGAAGTGAACTAATTCTGACTTTGACCTAGGTTTTTGTTATGGAAAAGCCTAGGGCGAAAGGAAAACGGGCTGCTGAGAAACCAGCAGCAGAGGACCGCGGCAGTGGGTAAAGTGGGAGTCACTGGCAGCTGCGATCTGCACAGCTAGTTCCGATTCGGCTCCTAGAGGGAGCAGCCTGGCAGCCCTCGAGGGGAGGAAAAGCCAAAGGTAAGTCTGTGAGACAGGTCCTGTTGGACGATTCTGGACAGGAGGATTCTGTCCCAACATCTATGGCAGATGTGATTGGCCGTTTATCTAAACTGGAGCAACTAATGGAACAAATGGTGGCACAAAATATGCTCCGTGCTACAGAGGCATTCACAGGCAGCTCGAGCCATATGCCTGTGGCAACACCTGGTTCAGGGTTGCAATATTTCGTCCACTCTGATGAGGGGAGTGTCGGAGATTTTGGGGATGTGTCTGAATCCCATGATTTAATGCATGATATGCGGGAGACGCATCATAAGGAAGAGCTACCTGCTCTTGCCTCTAAATTTGTTGTTCCCTCGAGGACGGGCAAGCCATTACTGGAGGAATTGGCCAGCAGCATCAGCTATCTAACATCGCACCAGGTGAAGGAAGAAGTTATGCTGGAAACAGCTGGGAGATATCCCAGCCCAGAAAATTGCAAGACCTTGGACGTCTCCAAAGTCAATACTACCATTTGGGAAAACATTGGGAACAGAACAAGGTCCAGAGAGATGAAATTACAGCGAATCCTGAGACTATTGTCAGGAGGTATTGAGGCCTTTGCTAGTTCAGTGGATGGGGCCACAGCAGGATGTGATGGCACTGCTGTGCCATGCTCATTTTGAGATAAACTGCTTCCGTAAGGATGGCATTAAGCCAGAATTAAACCCCAAATTTACACATTTATGCAGGTCCAGCAATGTTCAGCCTGCTAAATACCTCTTCGGAGAAGATTTGTGTAAGCAAGTCAAAGACTTGCTGGCATGGTCAAGGCATCCTATATGAGTAAGGCTTCTGTACTCCGCCGATATCACCCCTATGTGACAACCAGCAGGAATTGGTTCCCTGAGGCTGGTGGGAATACCAGGTCTGCTCAATTTAGACCCAGTCACAGGCCTTTTTTAGGCCAAGGCCCATCTCGTCCGTCTGGGAAGATGTGGCAGCCTCAGTTCCCAGCGGGTTAAGATATCAGAGCAAAGTGAAGGAGACCGAACAAAACTTAGAGTCTGCTGGCCCAGCGATAAACCGCCTATGATCATTGAGGTAGGTGGATGTGCATCCATCAGTCACATGGGGTGTGCGGAGGTATTGCAAGTCATTGGCAAGTTAAATCTATTTTTACACTAATGGCAACAGATAACATCTGACCCGTTTATACTGCATAGTATAATGGGTTACAAGATTGAGTTCTTGGCTAACACATTTCCACCTCGACAAGATATATGCCGAGTCGGGCATATATTCGTTCCAAAAAGGAAACTTTGGATATGCAAGCAGAGATAGAGGCATTGCATAAAAAAAGGAGTGATTGAACGGTCAGTTCATGAGAAAGAGGAATATATCTCTAACATATTCTCAAGAGAGAAGAAGAATGGAGGATGCCGTATCATTCTTGATTTGGCAAGCTTCAACTCCAATGTGCAGTATAAACATTTTAAAATCGAAATTTTCCACACCACTAAACAGCTAATTACTGAGCATTGTTTTATGGCATCCATCGATCTTAAGGATGCATATTATTCAGTTCCTATTCATAGGAATCATAGGAAATAACTGAAGTTTAGCTGGCTGGGGCAGTTGTGGCAATTTAAGGTGTTACCTAATGGTTTAAGCTCAGCCCCTCGGCTATTTACCAAACAGATTAAACCAGCCCTACTCAGTGCTGAAGGGCATATTGTTGTGGGGTATATAGATAACATTCTGATAGTCGGGAGAACGTTGCATCTCACAAAGCTAGCTGTTTCAGCTGCCAAGCTTGTCTTTGAGAAATTGGGATTTCTCATCCATCCAGCTAAATCCAGGCTGATACCGACAAGATCTATTTCTTATTTAGGGTTTGTCATCAATGCGGCAGAGATGTCTGTGACCCTGCCCATGGAGAAAAAACAAAGTTTGGTAGAGGCTTGTTCAAATCTACTGATTAATGAGAAGCCAACTATCAGCCAGGTTGCTAGGGTAATTGGCAAGATAGTAGCTGCCTTCCCAGCTGCATGTTATGGGCCTATCCATTATCAGAATTGGAGTGTGAAAAGGATTAGGCACTAAGGCTTCACAAAGGTCATTTTGACAGACCTATGCAGTTGTTGTCAGAGTCTAAAGCTGAATTACAATGGTGGATTGTGAATATTCATCATTGTTCAGGCGGCTTTCTACCTAGTAAACCCACAACAACACTGCAGAGTGATGCTAGTGAACTAGGATGGGGTGCAACTAACACCATCTCTAGTTGTGGTGGTAGATTGAACAAGGAGGAGTTACGCCTTGGTCGAAAATATGGCATCAATTATTTGGAAATGTTGGCAGCATTTCATGCCTTGAAAGCATACCGTGGGAAGGTACATGGTGTGCATATTAGACTTCAATTGGATAATTCGACAGCAGTGGCATATGTAAATCACATGGGTGGATGTAGATCACTATCCTGTGATGCTTGGCAAAACCTATTTGGGCTTGGTGCATAGATAGGAGCATTTGGATTTCAGCTGCTCATTTGCCGGGCAGATTTAATATGGTAGCAGATGCTAGATCGCGGATGTTCATTGATCAAACTGAGTGGATGTTGAATCAGGTAGTATTCAACAACATAATAGCTCGTTATGGAACACCAGACATTGATTTGTTCGCTTCCAGGCCTAATCATCAATTGCCACGATATGAGGCCTCGCAACCGGACCCAGGGGCAGAAGCTATAGATGCATATTCTATAGACTTGGGGGGGGGGGGGGGGGGGGGGGGGGGGGGGGGGGGGGGGGGGGGGGGGGGGGGTGTTATTCTATGCTTTCCCTCCATTCTGCCTTATTGGAAGATGCTTGCAAAAAATAATGCAAGACAACGCATCAGGTATTTTAATAGCTCCTAAATGGCCTACGCAACCATGGTTTCCATTATTGACAGGATTATTAAAGGAACCACCCATGGTTGTTCACAGCAATAAACATATGTTAATTCAGTCTGTCTCTCGAGAGCCTCGTCCTTTGCATGATCGAACTGACTTGTTAATTTACAGAATTTAAGGCTTTTCGTGGGGCTAGGATTATCCAACCGATGGTTGACGTAATAATTGCAGCTTGGCGAGATGGCACAAAAAAGCAGTCCTCCTCATATATCAATCAATGGGAGAAGTTTTGCGAGAAGGCACATATAAATTACATTACGGCAGATAAAGCCGATGTGTTGGAGTTTCTTTCAACTTTATATTTTGTGAAAGAGTTAAGCTATAGTGCTATTCACACTGCTCGTAGTGCCTTGTCATCAAATTTAGTGCTGGGGTCTGAACATCAAACTGTGGGCTCTCACCCATTGGTATCTATATCCATGAACGGTGTTTTTAACAGAAACCCTCCAAGGCCTAGATATCGTGAGGTATGGAACGTTAAAATAGTGTTAAGGCTGCTTTGCAATTTGTCACCGGCCGCACATTATCATTGCCCAAGCTCACTCACAAATTGATCATGCTCATGGCTCTCGTCTCAGCACAAAGAGTTCAATCTTTACAGAAACTGCGACTGGATAACGCGGTTATATCTGACAATAAAGTGACCTTTTATATAGATGAATTAATTAAGAAGAGTAGGTCAGGTGCCATTAGGCTATAAGTTGGAGCTCTTGGCATGTCCACCAGATCATAGATTGTGTGTGGTTACCTATGTTAAGAAATACACAGAGGTTACAAAAAACCTTCAAGGCAGCTAACAGGCTGTCTTCATAAGTTATAAAAAGCCACACAAAAGGGTAACAGTGCAAACCATTTCTAGGTGGATCAAGGGCCTGGCCCACGAGCAAGCGCGACCAAATCAGAAGCGGGGACCACATGGGGGCCACGTGGAGGTCGAGTGATCCCTGTACAGGGCCGGTCCCACCAGCATGAGACTGGAGGTGGCGAGCACGACCAAACCAGGAGCGGGGGCCGCGCGGAGGTCGAGTGAGTGACGTGAAGTTCGAGCGAAGTCCGCGGGAAGTTTGCACATGATAAACGGCATCAAGACGCTGGGTACGGCGTTGAGTTGCTGCGTTTGCCCATCGAGGTGGTGCATATGGTGTCGAGGTAGCTGCGGGCTAGCAGGCCGTTGCTGCGTGGAATTTTTGAACACTGTCAGTTTTTCGGAGCCCCGAGCAATGTCGGGACCAGCTCCGCACAACTCCATACGGCTCCGGTAATCGAAGTGGGACTGGCCCCGCGAGGCCCTATGGCTCAAGTGACCACATTGGGTCGCGCTTGCCGCATGCAGTCGCATGCTCGTGGGACAGGCCCTTAAGGTGCGTGTTAGCAGATGCGGGAGTGGATACTGATATTTTCAAATCTCACTCTACCAGGGCTGCAGCTACCTCGGCAGCGAGTAATATGGAAGTTCCGCTGGATCACATTCTTGCGACAGCAGGATAGGCTGATGAGTAAACTTTTCAGAAGTTTTACAATAAACCAATTAACAGGCCTGATTTATTTGCTAGTAGAATTTTAAATTGTGTTGAATCAAATGGTTACCCCTGATGTAAAGGGACTGTTTCTATTAAAGCATGGACATGTTTGTAAATTAACATCATGTTTCAATGAAGTATGTTTCTTTCAACCATGTTTGGTCGATTGGTGCAGTGTGTCCACATATAGACTGGTTCACTGCATGAAACCACAGAGCTTTGAAGACTTCACGTCATCACTCACGTGACTTTGATATAAAATAGTAAGATTAAACGAGAACTTACCGTTTGAAGTTTGATCTTTATTTTATGAGAAGTTGAAGTGAGGGAATACGTGCCCTCCACTCCCAACCCTACTTCTCATAAAGGTCATCCGGTAACTCTCAGGTCGTTAATCTTTCTATAGTTTAACGTCTGCAACCAGTCTGTGGTTTCATACAGTTGCTCTGAAGATTGACGTGCATGCGGGCTGGTGGGCTCTTCACATATTCCCTCACTTCAACTTCTCATAAAATAAAGATCAAACTTCAAACGGTAAGTTGTCGTTTAATCTTTCTATTTTATAGGACTTACAGTGCCTTGGGAGAACAGTGGATGAGGCTGATGAATGGAATGGGCTTAGATATGTAGAGTTGGCAGCAGATGTTGACCAGCGAGGATGGGGAGCAAGAGTATGTGCGTTAGAGGCGGGTTGTAGAGGTTTCATAGCCAGATCTACCACGTCGTTATTTGGAGAGCTGGGAATCCGCGGACAGAGTTTGCTTCAGGCTGTAAAGCAGATGTCAGAGGCAACAGAGCAAGGCAGTAGGTGGATTTGGTGAAGAAGAAATAGGGGGGGCAGAAAGGAAACGTATAACATGCAGTTTGTGTATTTATTTGTATCTGTAGTCTGTGCAAGTCTAAGACTTATGCAAGGGTGATATTTGTGGCGTTACAAGCTAATGATGGACTCTGATTACTAGAGCCTAAAAACTTGAATTTCGTGGAAAATTGCATTTGTAATTGCATTATGAGGATGTTGCTTTGACTAGAGGATGTGAGCTATAGGCAGAGGTTGAGTAGGCTGGGACCATAATCCTTGCAACGCAGGAGGATGAGGGGTGATCTTATTGAGGTTTATAAGATCATGAGAGGAATTGATTGGGTAGATTCACAGTCTCTTGCCCAGAGTAGGTGAAACATGGACATAGATTTAAGTTGAAAGGGAAAAGGTTTAATAGAAATCTGAGGGGTTACTTTTTCACACAAAGGGTGGTGGGTGCATGGAACAAGCTGCCAGAGGAGGTAGTTGAGGCTGGGACCAACCCAACGTTTAAGTAACAGTTAGACAGGCAGATGGATAAGACAGAGTCTGATAGATTCCAGGACATTATGTATTGAGAGAGAGAATAATTTCAACAAGATTATCAATATGTTCAAGTTCAAGTTACTTCCAGACAATGCGGAACTCTAAGGGCGGATTGGCCATATTAATAGAATTTTACTTCAGTTTTCTTATTCCTCTATAATAGGTATCACTTAGAGAAAGAACATTTTTGAAGTAGTTTTGAGAGGAAATTAACTTACATTTAGATCCAATGGAGACAAAAATGCTGAAGAAACTCAGCGGTGAAGCAGCATCTATGGAGCGAAGGAAATAGGCATTGTTTCGCATCGAGACCCTTCTTCAGACTATAATGGTGTATATTTGATAGTAATGTGAAAGCTTTTGAAACCAGTCCTGCATTTAGTGGATGTTATGACCTGAGCAAGAAATTTGAAAACTATCTTAACACAATGCAGTAGCACCGTAGGTAGTGCTGATGCTTCGTATTTCCAGTAATGGATTCAAACCTGATTTCCAGCCTTACCTGTGTGATGTTTATACAATTTTCCATTGATCCTCATATTTTGCTTGGGCAGCGGTATGAATATTGACTTCTCTAACTTCAAGTAACCCTTACTTTCCCTCTCTCTCTCCATCCCCTCCCCGTCCCAGTTCTCCGACCAGTCTTACTATTTCCGACTTTTATCTCTGTTTCCTTTGTTGTTTATCTTCTCCCAGCTAAAAATGACCTATTCTACATTTCCCTTTGTCACCATTCCCTTTGTCCTGTTTTCACACCTTACATTTCCTTATCTACGTATCTCCCTCTCGCCTGACATCAGTCAGAAGAAGGGTCAAACAAAAATGCAGCAGCATCTATGGAGCGAAGGAAATAGGTAACGTATCGGGCCGAAACCCTTCTTCGGACTCTGATATTGGTAGAGGGGCAGCAACCTCGTTACCGTTGTCAACGTCCTATTGTGATGTCATTGTGGCAGTCAGCAGCCAGCTTGAGAGGCCATTGTGATTGGTGCACTGAGAGAAGAATTGTGACATCATCACAATTCCTCTCTCTACTACCTCCCCCCCCTACCCCCCCCCCCGCAACCCCCCCCCCCCCCTTACCCCCCCTTACTCCCCCCAACCCCCCTACCCACCTACCCTCCCCCAACCCCCATACTGCCCCCCCCCCCCCCCCCCCACCATGAGAAGGCTAGAAGATGTCTGCGAGAAGGCAGTTTTGGCAGTTTTTAACATTTCCACTTTGGAAATATAGGTGGAAAAGTGATGGGAAGATGTTTATCACCACCACAGGGAAAATGAAAGTAGAATGTGTGAAAATGAGGTAACTGGAGAAAAGATAAATAGACACTTAGCACCAATAAATACTGGTGGCACAGTACATTGCAGCCACGCCAACAGCCTGTCTCGTTCCTTTCTTCTTTTGTTGTTTTTAGTCTGCTTTTACTTGTATGTTTTAATGTACTTTTTATCTCTTCCCTCGATGGAGAACTTTTTCCATATCGTAACTCCATCTGCACTGCGGCCTTAACATCGTGGAGCTGGCGATCCCTTTGTTAGGGGTTGACTTCAGGAGCTCCAACTGCAGGAGCTTCAACTGCCCCCATCGTGGGAGTCTCGATCACCCCGTTGCGGGAGCTTCGAGAGCTGACTGCAGGAGATTTGATCGCAGAAGTTTTGATTGCCCTAACCGCTGAAGAAAAGGAGGAAAGAAAGTGTGTTATTTGCCTTCCATAACAGTGGGGGATATGTGGTCGCCAAAGAAACAAGATGGACGTGCTGCCTCCGCTGGTGAGGACTCGGAGGGATTGCCGTGAGTGCAGTGATCTCGGAGTTTTGCGGGGACATTGCTCCATGAGGACATCCCAGTCTAGTGCGACTGTGGACATCTTTCTGACTGTTCGGGCAGACAGGGACTGCAGAGAGAGTGACAGCGGTCTGTACAACTCTGGTCGCATCACGGTGAAGGAGCGTGTGTGTGGCTCGGACATTGAACTGATGGCTGTTGGTCTCCGCTTAAGCTGTGTGCCCTGGAGATTCTCACACGCCGTTGTGGTGGCTGTTTAAGTCGATGTTTAATCTTTATGTGGTTATGTTTCAACAAAATAGAGAGTGTATAGAGGAGATTTACTAGAATGTTGCCTGGGTTTCAACAACTAAGTTACAGAGAAAGGTTGAATAAGTTAGGTCTTTATTCTCTGGAGAGCAGAAGGTTAAGGGGGGACTTGATAGAGGTCTTTAAAATGATGAGAGGGATAGACAGAGTTGATGTGGACAAGCTTTTCCCTTTGAGAATAGGGAAGATTCAAACAAGAGGACATGACTTCAGAATTAAGGGACAGAAGTTTAGGGGTAACATGAGGGGGATCTTCTTTACTCAGAGAGTGGTAGCGGTGTGGAATGAGCTTCCAGTGGAAGTGGCGGAGGCAGGTTCGTTGGTATCATTTAAAAATAAATTGGATAGGCATATGGATGAGAAGGGAATAATAATAATAATAATAATAATAATAACTTTATTTATAAAGCGCTTTTAGACAACATCAGTTACCACAAAGTGCTGTACATGAGAAGTCAACAAAAAGTTATTACAAACTACTAAAACCATTAAGACGACAGGACTATAAAAACAGTAAAAAATAAAATACATTAAAAGCACTAAAACAGGAACAATGTCTCAGCCAGTGTCGAAAGCCAGTGAATAAAAGTGAGTTTTTAGGAAGGATTTAAAGATGGACAGTGAAGGGGCCTGTCTGATCTGCAGCGGCAAGGTGTTCCAGAGTGCCGGGGCAGCAACAGAAAAGGCTCTATGGTTATGGTATGAGTGCAGGCAGGTGGGACTAAGGGAAAATAATTGTTCGGCACGGACTTGTAGGGCCGAGATGGCTGTTTCCGTGCTGTAATTGTTATATGGTTATATGGTTATATGTATCTTGGTGCTTTTTTGTAAGGCTGTTGGCAAATCAGATTTCACTGTACCTCAATACACACGACAATAAAGAACCATTGAACCATTGAGAGATTGAAAAAAATGCATCACACTTAAGAAAATGATCTCAGTGTAAAAATAGAAAATGGGTTTCAGCATGCTGGAATCAATGGCTTGGAGATGAGAAAGTAATTAAAAATAATAAAAGGACCAATTTATTATTGGAACATCACATTAGGTCCATCGTTAGCTGTTAATTGTGTAAATGCTTGAGTAAATAGTCAAAGTGATTAATAAGATTTAATGGGCTAATATAACTAAATGGAGGAGTACAATACTGGATCCAAAATGATGCCACTTCAGTATCGGGTACACATAAATATCAAACAATTAACCAGGTGTTGAAGGGTATCAAGATAAAGCAGGCATGAATGGTCTCTAAATAGAATGGAGAGGCTGCTTAGACACTTTGCTTACAGTTGCTTCATCATGTGAGATGTAAAATATGCTTCACTGGATAGTCAAGTTAGGAGGAAATGCTTCATGTTACTCACGCACAAGGTTCTGAACTTGTGAAGAAATATGACTCATAGCAAGATGGAAATGGCCAAAACTAGAGGGCATAGCTATAAGGTGAGAGGGGGCAACTTTAATAGAGATGAGAAGGGCAAACCATTTACATAGAGGACGGTGGGGGCCTGGAACGCATTGCCAGGGGTGGTGGTGGAGGCAGATATGTAGGGGATGTTTAAGAGGCTGTTAGATAGGCACGTGAAATTGCAGGGAATAGAGAGATGTGGATCATGTACATAATAATAATAATAATAATAATAATAATAATAATCTTATTTATATAGCACATTTTCAGTCAACTTGCATTGACCCCAAAGTGCTTCACATAATTACATTACATTACACACAGGCAAAGGTGGGTGATGTGTCTTGCCCCAAGGACACAACGACAGTATGCACTCCAAGCGGGATTCGAACCAGCTACCTTCCGGTCGCCAGCCGAACACTTAGCCGATTGTGCCATCTGTCATCCCAGGTGTGGCAGGTGTGATCAGTTTAACTTGGCATCATGTTCGGCACAAACATTGTGGGCTGAAGGGCCCATTCCTGTGCTGTACTCTTCTCCCTTCCAATGAGAAATCTGCTAACAGTCAGCTCATGGCAAAGTATTAAACCACTTCGAACTCTAAATTACCATGGCCTTGACACATCAGTCATTATTGGTGTAACACATTTGTGATCTCACATACATTGGCAGACCGACCTCCAGTTGAATCTAATCTCTGCATGATGGGGATGGTTTACAGTCTACACATAAAATAAGCACCATACTGCAGCCAACTGATAATGCAATTAGCAATTGTAAGTAGGCATCCCTAGCCTTTGGTTGCTTCATGCTGACAGCTGGTCTGTCTCCTTTCCAGAGTACAACATCATACTGCTTTTATCTTATCAAGTGAGATTCAGATTAGTTTATTGTCAAATAAACCACGATGCAATGAAATAACTAGTTTGCATGAAGCTCATCGAGTAGACAATAAATATGATGACTTTATCACCACTTTCTAACACATTTGGCCTGTATTGCATTGTGTGCCCTTGACTGTTGGCTATGCTTGGGGCGAGCTGCAGATCAGCCAGCCTCGTTGCTGACCCATGGAATAAGTGTGAACTTGTATTTCATATTGCTGTGTGCTGGTCTGAATCAGATCTGTCCAGAAAGCAGCTGGATAAACTTTGTTACCCAGTAAAACCACGGCCCCAATCATAGCCAACAGTCAAAGGCACACAATGCTACTGAATGTCCTTGACATTTAAAAACATTCAAGTACTATAAATAAATAGTGCCTAAAAGGAAAAGGGCAGCCCTGACAGCAGCCTCTACCTACAGCCTGTCTGTCATTTCTATCTTTTTTTAAATTTTCAGTTAGTCCAAAGTCTGTTTTAGGGGGAAACTTTAACTTTTCTATGTGAGGGAGGGGGGGCAGGGTAAGGGGGAAACCGTCTCCCAGTCTCTTCCTGGCGGGGACGCGACTATTTCTCCGAGTCGCGTCCTCGCCCCCCCACCTCGCGGCCTACCAGCTGGATCGGAGCGGCCTTTCCTGCCGGGGACCAAGTACCGGACCAGGGCTGCTACAGCGGCGGCGTAGCGCTGGAGTCACTGCGGAGCGGACGATGCCTACCTGGGTCGCCGTTTGGAGCTCCGGAGCGTTGGGCCGCTGCTCCAACATCGTGGAGCTCTGGTGCGGAGAGCTTCGAACGCGAGCGGCGTGAACAGCATCGTGGAGTCCTGGGGCGCCTTGCAGAGGGTCTGCAGCAGCGGGTCCCCATCCGGAGCGGCCTACGGACTTTGGAAGCCGCCGACTCTGATAGGAGGGGGCCGACTCTGGTGTCCACGCCGCTGAGGACGTCCCGCAGCCCCGACGTCGGACTTGTATCACCCCGGCGAACAGTCGTGGACATCGGGCCGTCCGTAGCTGCAACTTCGTAGGGCACGGGGAGGCCCTGACCACGGGGAACAGTGGAGGAAGAGACTGACTTTGGTGCCTTCCCACCCGGTGGGAAACTTTGATTCTGCTGTGTGGGGATGTTTTATGTTAAATTCTATAGTGTGTTGTGTCCTTTATTTTTATTTTTATTGTATGGCTGTATGGGAATTCATTTCACTGTGCCATCTGGCACATGTGACAATTAAATCTATCTTGAATCTTGAATCTTGAAACGATGGTGTAGCGTTAGAGTTGCTGCCTCACAGCGCCGGAGACCAGGGTTTGATCCTGACCACGGGTGCTGTCTGTATGGAATTTGTACGTTCTCCCCGTGACCTGCGTGGGTTTTCTCCGAGATCTTCGGTTTCCTCCCACACTCCAAAGACGTACAGATCTGTGGGTTAATTGGCTTGTGGGTGTAACTGCAAAATGCCCCTCCTGTGTGTAGGATAGTGTTTGTGTGCAGGGATCGCTTGGTCGGGGCAGACTCGGGGGGCCGAAGGGCCTGTTCCCGCATTGTATTTCTAAACTAAACGAAATAAAAATGTTCGAAACTATTTCAAAATATAATTATGCACGAACACTTTAAAAACACTTTAAAATGATTCTATTACAAAATGTTCAAATAGTTTAAAAGATGAATATTTATGTAATGCTTCCTTTGGTTCTTCACAGCTGTTCCTCTCAATCAATACAAATGGACTCCCTGCCACTGTATTAGTTTTAACCTTTATGTTTCATGATGCAAACAGCCAAGTGTAATAGCTGGGGAATTGCAGTCATTTTGTACTCAACTGCTAAATTGCAAAAGGAGTCCAACATCAGTACATTTGGGGAATCTGCATCAAAGGCATTTTCATATTCATACAAGAGTCCAGAACTTGGTGGCTCTTACCGAGCTGACCCCCACAGTTCAGCATTCCCCTGCAAGTTCAGACCAATATTTTTTGCATCTTAGTCTATGGCTTACAGTAAGTTGCACCAGATAAATAACTTACAGTAACTCTTAACATGTCTATGTTTTATGAAAGGTACATTGCATGACCTTAATGTCTAATGCATCTTTCATGCTCTATCTTAAAGCAGTATGTAAATTATGAAGAATGTGGCTTGTTTCCTTCCACAATAAATCACCCGAGGTAGCTTTTCCCTTTCCTAATTGTTGCTCGATATGATAAACATTAACTCGTGAAGTTCCTGCATGATTGTATTTTTTTCCTTTGCAATAGATCAATAAGATGGCCCTTGTGGCTAAGGGGATCAGGGGGTATGGAGAGAAGGCAGGTACGGGATACTGAGTTGGATGATCAGCCATGATCATATTGAATGGCGGTGCAGGCTCGAAGGGCCGAATGGCCTACTCCTGCACCTAATTTCTATGTTTCTATGTTTACCTAACATCTGCAGTAGGGAAGGTGCTGGACCAGATTCTGAGGGATAAGATTTACAGAAAGACAGGGGTGGATTAGGGATAGTCAACATGGTTTTGTGTAGAAGATCAAGTCTCATGAATTAGATAGAGTTCTTTTAAAGAAGTAACTAAGACCATAGACATAGTTTACATGGACTTCAGCAAGACCTTTGATAAGTTTTGCATGGTAGGTAAGATTGCACGGGATCTAAAGAGAACATGCCAACTGGATACAGAATTGTTTTCACGATAGGAAGATTACTTTTCAGACTGGAGACCTGTGACTAATGGAATACCTCAGGGATCGCTGCTGGGCCCATTGCTGTTTGTCATCTATATCAATGTTGTGGAGAAACTCAGAGGATCAAGCAACATCTGTGAATTTTAAAGGAATGGCCAATGGTTTGGGTCAAAATCCTCCATCAGGTCCCACTTTGATTTATCTACTCCCTCCCACTTTAATACCCAAGCTTATGTGCAAGCTACATTGATTCTTTTCATCCAAGGTTGCAATGGATGTCAACATTTGAGCAGATATCTGACTTGATTTTCAAACGTTCAAACATTTTAGTTTGTTCATTTTGTTTTTATGGAAGTTTTCTTTGTTAAGCCTTGTAAATTGGTTATTCATGTTGGTTGAACTGCCTGGCATTCCTACTTTGGATATTAATAGTCTTTGGGAATTCTCCATAAACAGCAGTTACACGTTTTTAACTGGATGAAGGATGGCCAAATGGGCCATGTCTCATGAGATGACATCTGGCAATGCATGATGGCTACACACAACAACATGGAGAGGCAAGTAAAGAAAACTGGGCATTTGTAGGGCGTCTTTCATTATGTCTGTTTGCCCCTGAGTTATAGGCCATGAGGTGCTTTTACGTAACACTTCCATAACCTAGAAAACGTGCACCAATTTGCACAGAGCAGGCTCTTCCAAACAACATGAGATAACGACCAGTAAACTGTTTTATTTTTAAGTGATATAGATTAAGGAACAATCTTTGGCTACAGTTAGCTTCAGGGCAGCATGGTGGCACAGCGGTAGAATTGCTGCCTGACAGTACCAGAGACCCAGATTCGATCCGGATTTGATCCTGACTACGGGTGATGTCTGTACGGATCACGGTGACCACATGGATTTTCTCCGGGTGTTTCATGTTCCTCCCACAGAGTCATGCAGGTTTGTAGGTTAAGGGCCTGTGGAGACAAGCGCGACCAAACCAGAATCGGGGGGCCGCGCGGAGGTCGATTGAGTGACATGAAGTTTGAGCGAAGTCCGCGGGAAGTTCGCGCGTGATGTACGGCGTCAAGACACTGCGTATGGCGTTGAGACGCTACGCACGCCCGTCGAGGCGGTGCGTACGCCATCGAGGCGGCTGTGGGTCGGCTGCCATTGCCGCGCGGAATTTTTGAACACGGTCAGTTTTTCGGAGCCCTGGATGTCTGGACCAGCTCCGCACAACTCCATATGGCTCCGGCGATCGAAGTGGGACCGGCCCCGTGAGGCCGTACGGCTCAAGCTACCATGTTAGGTCGCGCTCGCTGCATGGAGTCGCATGCTCGTGGGACAGGCCCTTTAGTTTGCTTGCTATCCCCAGTGTGTGCAGCCGTGAAATGGCCAACAAAACTCACTTTGCTTTGGATTGGATGTTTTCTCCAGAAACGCGTTGCAGCCAGGAATCTCAGATAGGCTAGAGAAATGTTGTCAAACACAAGTGACTGGATTAGTTAACAGAGTTTTGCTCTCTTTGTAAAACTATTGAGCAGTTTAGCTACACATATTATATCATATTGAATGTTCACTTGCCAGTCATTTAATAGTTTTGCTTTATATTTTTTCAGCAGTGTTTATAGATAGTCCCCCCCGTTGAAAAAGTTACCCCTCAGATTCTCATTAAATCTTTTCCCCTTCACCTTAAACCTACTGTATGCCCTCGATTCGCCTAATCTGGCAAAATACTTTGTGCGTCTTCCTGATCTATTCCTTTCATGATTTTATGCACCTTTATAAGATCACCCCTCATCCTCCTGCGCTCCAGGGAATAGTCCCAGCCTACTCAACCTCTCCCTACAGCTCAGACCCTCTAGTCCTGGCAACATCTTGTAAATCTTCTCTGTACCCTTTCAAGCTCGACAATATCTTTCCTATAACATGGTGCCCAGAACTGAACACAATACTTTAAACGTCTTATACAACTACAACATGACCTCCCAACTTCTATACTCAATACACTGACGGATGAAGGCCAAAGTGCCAAAAGACTTTTTGACCACGCAATCTCCCTGCAACTTCACCTTCAAGGAACCATGTACCTGCACTCCTGGATCCCTCTGCTCTACAACATTCCCCAGAGGCTCAACATTTCACTGTGTAGGTCCTGTCCATGTTAGACTTCCCAAAATGTAACATCTTACATTTCTCGGTATCAAATTCCATAGACCATTCTTCAGCCCACCTGGCCAATCTATCAAGGTCCTGCTGCAATCGTTCACAACCATCTCCAGTATCTGCAAAACCACCCACTTTGTATCATCTGCAAACTTGCTAATATTGCCATGTATGTCTCATCCAAATCATTGATATAGATGACAAACAGTCATAGACCTTCAGTCCGAGAGGCAACCTTCCACTATAACCCTTTGCTTCCTTCCAGGAAGCCAATTTGCAATCCATTCAGGTCTCTCTTTGGATCTGAAGTCCATGTATACAACATCTACAGCTCTGCCCTCATCAACCTTTTTGGTCACGTCTTCAAAAAACTCAACCAGATTTGTGAGACACGACCTCCCACGTACAAAACCATGTTGACTATCCCTAATCTGCCCTTGCTCCTCCAAATGCCTGTATATCCTATCCCTTAGAATACTTTCCAGTAAATTTCCAACTACAGATGTTATGCTTACTGGCCTATAGTTCCCAGCATTTTCCCTGCAGCCCTTCTTGAATAGAGGTACAATATTTGCCATGTCAGTGGCATGGAAGCTATTGGAGAGCATTCTTCTGGATGGAATGTACTCGCATTTGGAAGAGAACGGACTACTTAGGTACAGTCAGCTTTGTTCATGGCAGGTCATGTTTTACAAACTTGAGATTTTTGAGATGATTGCTGGTTGGTGCAGACTTGGTTGACCGAAGGGCCTGTTTCTGCTATATATCTCTAAAACTAAAAGTAAAGGTTAAGGCAGTTGTTTAAATTATCAGACTCAAACATGGAGATTAGAACTCAGTCTTTTATTAGTAATTCGCCGAAGGAAACACCTAGTGCTTTCGTCTCCATGGCATACAGCCAGTGGCAGTAGCGTAGCGTGGGGGGGGGGGGGGGGGGGCAGTGGGGGCGGTTGCCCCGGGCGCTAAATTTTTAGGGGCGCAAAAAAATGTTTGAATAAATTTTTTAAATAAAATTAAGAGGCCCGGGGAGCCATTGGAGCGAGGAGGGGATTACCTGGAGCTGCGAGTATAAAAACAGCGCGGGCCAGGCCGCCGCTGCCGCCGCCCCAGCTCCGAGTTCTGGTCGCCGCTGCCACTGTCCCAGCCGCCGCTGCCTCTGCCCCCCCCCCGCCATCGCCTCTGCCCCCGCCCCGCCCCCGCCTCTGCCCCACCCCCGCCCCGCCCCCCTCCCCGCTAATGAGGAGGCGCAAAACTTTAAACTGCCCTGGGCGCTCAAAATCCACCCTACGCCACTGCATACAGCTAATCTAAGACAGAGAGAGAGAGAGTGAGACACACAGGCTTATGGGCGGCGGTAGGGATGAAGATCCGGACTGGACTACACAAGGAATGTGCAGCATGCATAATCTGTGTGGTAATATATATATATATATTATGTAGATTGGTGTGTCTCTTCTATATATATATATATATATATATATATATATATATATATATATATATATATATATATATATATATATATATATATATATATAATATATATATATATATATATATATATATATATATAAATATATATATATATAGAAGAGACACACCAATCTACATCCTTCCTCTTAAAGAATTAAATGCAAATTATAAGAACTACTGATTACATAAAGTACATACAGTGTGTGTCAATGAATGCTGAGACACTAATCTACACCAGTCAATGTTTTCTACATATATTACTAAGACAGTTGATCAAGTCCTTCGCGGTAGACTGATGCAGAAGATTAAGAGAGATGAGGTCCATTGCTTGTTTTGATTCAGACCTGACCAGGCATGGAAGACAGAGGACTGTGGTGGAAGTTTATTATTCTGGCTGGCGAGCAGTGACCACATGGATCCCAAGAGGCAAAAGAGTCAAGACTGGAAAGTGTTTCGTTTTCATAGGTGCTGATGCAGAACATTGAAATTCATTTTTTAGATGGGTCGTTTGGTAAGTTTGCAGATTACATGAACATTTGTGGAGTTGGAGACAATAGACAATAGACAATAGGTGCAGCATTAGGCCATTCGGCCCTTCGAGCCAGCACCACCATTCAATGTGATCATGGCTGATCATCCCCTGTTTATTGCCTTCTCCCCATATCCCCTGACTCCACTATCTCTAAGAGCCCTATCTAGCTCTCTCTTGAAAGTATCCAGAGAATCAGCCACCACTGCTCTCTGAGGCAGAGAATTCCACACTCACAACTCTGTGAGAAAAAGTGTTTTCTCGTCTCCATTCTAAAAAAAGTGTCTCCTCATCTCCTTCTCCGGGACAGTGAGAAACATTGTCAAAGTAGGCAATGGAATTTAGATCAGCAACAGAAATGGTCAGAACAATTGCAGATAGAGTTGTATATACTCAAGGGACTCAAATAGAGAAAGCTAGTAGACAGAGTGTGAGGCAGGGGGCAGAGAAGGGAAGCACTCTGACCCAAAATCTAGGGGAGAACGAAGAAAAATAAAATAAACAGAGAATAAGAAGCAGTGGGTTTCTTAAATGTGTATATTTTAATGCTAGGAGCATTGTAAGAAAGGTGGATGAGCTTAGAGCCTGGATTGACAGTATGATATTGTGGCGATCAGTGAAACATGGTTGCAGGAGGGCTGTGATTGGAAATAAATATTCCAGGATTTCGTTGCTTCAGGTCTGATATAATTGGAGAGGCAAGAGGTGGAGGTGTTGCATTGCTTGTCAGAGAAGATATTACAGCAGTGCTTTGGCAGGATAGATTAGAGGGCTCGTCTAGGGAGGCTATTTGGGTGGAACTGAGAAGTGGGAAAGGTATAGCAAGGCAAGGCAACTTTATTTATATAGCTCATTTCATACACGAGGCAGACTCACAGTGCTTCACATAAAAACATGTCATACAATAAAATGAAATAATAAAATGAAATAAAATAGAAGAATTAAAAGAAAAGAAAAGCAAAATTAAAAATGCATTATAAAAAGTGCAAAAGTTAAAAGTGCAATGTAGTTAAGATTTAGCTGAAAGCTAAAGTAAACATAAAAGTTTTCAGTCTTGTTTTAAAAGTGGTCAAAGTTGAGGCAAGTCTTAAATCTTCAGGAAGTTTATTCCAGCTATTTGTTGCATAGTAACTAAATCCTGCTTTCCCATGTTTTGTATTTACTCTGGGAATCACTAACAGATTGGTTTCAGAAGATCTTAGCGGTCTAGAAGGCTTATATAGTGGAAGCATGTCAGTGATATACTTTGGTCCTAAACCATGTAGTGATTTATAGGTGAGCAGCAGGATTTTGAAATCAATTCTCTGACATACAGGGAGCCAATGTAAGGATTTAAGAATTGGTGTAATGTGTTCAAATTTTTTGGTCTTTGTTAGAACTCTAGCAACAGCGTTCTGAACAAGCTGTAGCTGCCTGACAGTTTTTTTCAGAAGACCTGCAAGGAGACCGTTACAATAATCTAGCCTACTAGTAAATCTAGCCTACTACTAAGTCTTGAGCTGACATGAGTCCTCTTAATCTTGCTACGTTTTTGAGGTGATAGTTGGCCGATTTTGTTACTGATTTGATGTGACTGTCGAAATTTAAATCTGAATCCATAATGACCCCAAGATTTCTGGCTTTGTTTGAAGTTTTCAGGGACAGAGAGTGAAGGTGTTGGGTTACTTTAAGCCTTTCTTTTTTAGCACCAAAAACAATTATCTCCGTTTTGTCCTTATTTAGTTGGAGGAAATGTTGGCACATCCAGTCTTTGACTTGCTCAATGCACTGGCACAGCAGATCTATGGGGCGATAGTCATTTGGTGATAGCGCTACATAGATTTGAGTGTCAGCGGCATAGCAGTGGTGGTCAATATTATTATTTCGCATGATTTGCCCTAGTGGGAGCATGTAGATGTTGAATAAAGAGGGCCCTAAGATCGAACCTTGCAGGACTCCACAAGTTGGTTGGTTCTGATACAAAGTCGCCAATGGAAACAAAATAGTTCCTATCTTGTAGATATGACCTGAACCAACTTAAGACTGTGCCTGAGAGCCCCACCCATTTTTCCAATCTGTCCAAAAGTATTGAGTGATCAACAGTGTCGAATGCAGCACTGAGGTCTAATAGCATTAATATTGTAACTTTGCCAGAGTCTGTGTTAAGACGGATGTCGTTTACAACTTTAATAAGGGCAGTCTCGGTGCTATGAAGGGGTCGAAATCCTGACTGGAAGTTGTCGTAGCAGCCAGTTGAAGCCAGGAAGTGATTAAGTTGCTGGAGGACAACTTTCTCAATGATTTTACTTGTGAAAGATAGCAACACTTATAGGGGTGTATTATAGACCGCCAAATGGGGAGCGAGAATTGGAAGAGCAAATATGTAAGGAGATAGCAGATATTAGTAGTAAGCACAAGGTAGTGATTGTGGGAGATTTCAATTTTCCACACATAGACTGGGGGACAATAGACAATAGACAATAGGTGCAGCAGTAAGCCATTCGGCCCTTCGAGCCAGCAATAAACCTATTGTCTATTGTCTATTGTCCCCAACTCCACAAATGTTCATTAACACATTCTGTAAATGGGCTGGATGGTTTGGAGTTTGTAAAATGTGTGCAGGATAATTTTTTGCAGCAATACATAGAGGTACCTACTAGAGAAGGGGCAGTGCTGGACCTCCTATTAGGAAATGAGACAGGTCAGGTGGCGTAGGTATGTGTTGGGGAGCACTTCGGGTCCAGTGATCACAATACCATTAGTTTCAATAAAATTATGGAGAGGGTCAGAACTGGACCTAGGGTTGAGATTTTTGATGAAATGCGAAAGGATTTAAAAGGAGTGAATTGGGACATTTTGTTTTATGGGAAGGATGTAGAAGAGAAATGGAGGACATTTAAAGGGGACATTTTAAGAGTACAGAATCTTTATGCCCCTGTTCGGTTGAAAGGAAATCGTAAAAATTGGAAAGAGCCATAGTTTTCAAGGGAAATTGGACACTTGGTTCGGAAAAAGAGAGAGATCTACAATAATTATAGGCAGCACGGAGTAAATGAGGTGCTTGACGAGTATAAAGAATGTAAAAAGAATCTTAAGAAAGAAATTAGAAAAGCTAAAAGAAGATATGAGGTTGCTTTGGCAAGTAAGGTGAAAGTAAATCCAAAGGGTTTCTACAACTATATTAATAACAAAAGGATAACGAGGGATAAAATTGGTCCATTCGAGAGACAGAGTGGACTGCTATCTGCAGAGCCAAAAGAGATGGGGGAGATATTGAACAATTTCTTTTCTTCGTTATTCACCAAGGTGAAGGATATTGAATTATGTGAGGTAAGGGAAACAAGTAGAGTAGCTATGGAAACTATGAGATTCAAAGAAAAAGAAGTACTGACACTTTTGAAAAATATAAAAGTGGATAAGTCTCCAGGTCCTGACAGGATATTCCCTAGGACATTGAGGGAAGTTAGTGTAGAAATAGCAGGGGCTATGACAGAAATATTTCAAATGTCATTAGAAACGGGAATAGTGCCGGAAGATTGGCGCACTGCGCATGTTGTTCCATTGTTTAAAAAGAGCTCTAAGAGTAAACCTAGCAATTATAGACCTGTTAGTTTGACTTCAGTGGTGGGCAAATTAATGGAAAAGAATCTTAGAGATAATATATATAAGCATCTGGATAAACAGGGTCTGATTAGGAACAGTCAACATGGATTGTCTGGAAGGTCATGTTTGACTAATCTTCTTCAATTTTTTAAAGCGGTTACTAGGGGAATTGATGAAGGTAAAGCAGTGGATGTTGTCTATATGGATTTTAGTAAGGCCTTTGACAAGGTTCCTCATGGAAGGTTGGTTAAGAAGGTTCGATTGTTGGGTATTATTGCAGGAGTAGCAAGATGGATACAACAGTGGCTGAATGGGAAATGCCAGAGAGTAATGGTGGATGGCTGTTTGTCAGGTTGGAGGCTGGTGACTAGTGGGGTGCCTCAGGGATCTGTGTTGGGTCCACTGTTGTTTGTCAAGTACATCAATGATCTGGATGATGGTGTGGTAAATTGGATTAGTAAGTATGCAGATGATGTTGTGGATAATTAAGTAGATTTCCAAAGTCTACAGAGAGATTTAGGCCATTTGGAAGAATGGGCTGAAAGATGGCAGATGGAGTTTAATGCTGATAAGTGTGAGGTGCTACATCTTGGCAGGACAAATCAAAATAGGACGTACATGGTAAATGGTAGCAAATTGAGGAATGCAGTTGAACAGAGGGATCTAGGAATAACTGTGCATAGTTCCCTGAAGGTGAAATCTCATGTAGATAAGGTGGTAAAGAAAGCTTTTGGTGTGCTAGCCTTTATAAATCAGAGCATTGAGTTTAGAAGTTGGGATGTAATGTTAAAATTGTACAAGGCATTGGTGAGACCAATTCTGGAGTATGGTGTACAATTTTGGTCGCCCAATTATAGGAAGGATGTCAACAAAATAGAGAGAGTACGGAGGAGATTTACTAGAATGTTGCCTGGGTTTCAGCAACTAAGTTACAGAGAAAGGTTGAATAAGTTAGGTCTTTATTATTTGGAGCGCAGAAGGTTAAGGGGGGACTTGATAGAGGTCTAAAATGATGAGAGGGATAGACAGAGTTGACGTGGATAAGCTTTTCCCATTGAGAGTAAGGAAGATTCAAACAAGAGGACATGACTTCAGAATTAAGGGACAGAAGTTTAGGAGTAACATGAGGGGGAACTTCTTTACTCAGAGAGTGGTAGCTGTGTGGAATGAGCTTCCAGTGGAAGTGGTGGAGGCAGGTTCGATTTTATAATTTAAAAATAAATTGGATAGGTATATGGATGGGAAAAGAATGGAGGGTTATGGTCTGAGTGCAGGTAGACGGGACTAGGGAAAAATAAGTCTTCGGCATGGACTTGTAGGGCCGAGATGGCCTGTTTCCGTGCTGTAATTGTTATATGGTTATATGGTTATAAGCAGGTGTGAGGTTTTGCACTTTAGGTGGTTGAATGTAAGGGGAAAATATGTAGTCAATGGCAAGACCCTCAACAGCATTGATGTACAGAAGGATCTTAGGATCCAAGTGCGCAGCTCACTGAAAGTGGCAACACAATTAAATCAAGTAAAAAAGAAGGCACGGTTGGCTTCATCGATTGAAGCTTTGAGTGTAAGAGTCATGGGCCTGTCCCACTTAGGCGACTACTGCAACATTTTCAACATGTCTATCCATTTTCGGCGACAGTGGCGACAATTTTTGCTGTTGCCGTAGGTGTCGCCAGGTGTAGTATGTGTATTCCATTAAAACTAGTCCCTGGCAGTCTCCTAAAGAGTCGCCTCAGTGGGACAGGCCCATCAGGAAGTTATGCTGCAGCTTTATAGGACATCGGTTAGGCTACATTTGGATATTGTATGCAGCTTAGTTTAGTGATACAGCAAAGAAACAGGCCCCTTTGGCCCACTGTGTACATGCAGACCATTAATTACCCATTGACACCAGTTCTATGCTATCTCCTTGATGTTCACATCACTCCAAGCACTAGGGCCAATTAACCTACAAACCTGCAATCCTTTGGGATGTGGGAGGAAACTAGAGCACCCGGAGGAAACCCACGCAGTCACTAGGAGAAGGTGCAAATTCCACACGGACAGCACACGAGGTCAGGATTGAACCCAGCTCTCTGACCTAGTGAGACAGCAGCTCCATCATCCATTCATCATCTCTCTTGGAATAAGCATTGTGCTCCCTGAGTTAGCCCTAAACTTGCCGTTCTCCTTTCTGTCAGTGTGCCTCCTAATCTCCTGCCAGGTTTACCACTGCAGAGCAAATCGCAAATGGTGACTAGTCCTAAGGCAATGGAACATAAAGCTTGGCCTCTGACCAAGCCAATGCCTTCAAACAGAGTACGTTGAGAAACTGTTGAAAAAATATAAACAACAGAATTAAAGATTATTAATATTTTAATGAAAATAAAAATCGGGCGGCAGGTTGGCACTGCGGTAGAGTTGCTGACTTACAGTGCCAGGGACCCAGGTTAGAACCTATCTATGGGTGCTGCCTATACGGAATTCGTACATTCCACCCCATAGGTTTTTTCCAGCTGCTTTGGATTCCTCCCACACTCCAAAGACGTACAGGTTTGTAGGTTAATTGGCCTTGGTAAATTGTAAATTATCCCTAGTGTGTAAGGTACTGTTCGCGTACGGGGATCATTGGTCGATGCGGACTCGATGGGTTGAAGGGCCTGTTTCCATGCCGTATCTCTAAAACAAGTATTAATTCACTTAATCACTAAGCTGTTGTAATTTACTTAACCACATTACTATTCATTAAACCAATGTCATAATAATAAAGCCTGTCAAAATAAAAATTGCAAAGCTTCAAGAAGACAGCAGGGGATAGGAACAGGTAGAGTGTCTAAAGATGCTCAATGTCCTCCTCATGTGTCATAATAACTCTGTGCTCTAAAGAAGGTCGAAACTGAGCACATGGTGAGTGTGGAATTCGCTGCCTCGGAGGGCGGTGGAGGCCGGTTCTCTGGATACTTTCAAGAGCGAGCTAGATAGGGCTCTTAGAGATAGCAGAGTCAGGAGATATGGGGAGAAGGCAGGAACGGGGCACTGGTTGGGGATGATCAGCCATGATCACATTGAAAGGCTCGAAGGCTCTACTCCTGCACCTATTATCTATTGTAACTGACACTCACTGCCGACTACTTTAGTCAGATTCTGTTCTCTGTTGTCAAAGGACAAATGGCAATTGTAAAACAAATAAAATAAGATCAGAAGGATAACAGGGCTCTGCTTATCTGTCATGGGGTGGGATTGTGCTGTGTTTTCTTTGCTGTGGCTTTCCGAGGTGCATTATTCATAATTGTTATAAGACCATTTGAATGAAGGAAAAATGTTAAATTGCCTGCATCAAACGTCACATCAAAGGAAAATTCTGTATATAAGCAGATGAAAGTTTGTTCGTTGAACAATCTGCTAGATTGTTCCCAGTGTTCAGTGTATTTGGCGCTTAAATAAAGACTTACCCGATCTTTGTGCTGTGTTTTAAAGTTTTCTTTAACAAGCCATGCCACTTTCCTTCACTGATTTTATTAATGACAGTCATTCAAGTCCAATCAAATGAATGAGCACAATTAGGTAAACCAGCTTTGGCTGGTATTAAGTTCATAGACAAGATGTAATGTCAGTCTGACCCAGTGACAATAGACAATAGGTGCAGGAGTAGGCCATTCAGCCCTTTGTGTCAGTATCTGGCCCTCACAGGCAGGCCCAGGTAGAGGGGTAGGGAGAGTGGTGGAAGAGGGACAGAGATGTAGGGGGAGGGGAGGGAGGGGTAAGGGAGGGGGAGAGAGAGAGGGGTGGGGGAGGAAGAGGGAGAGGGATGGGGTAAGTGAGAGAGAAGTGGAAGAGTGGGGAGGGAGGGGTAGGGGGAGTGGTGGAAGAGGGACAGAGGTGTAGGGGGAAGGGGGCGGAGGGAGGGAGGGAAGGGGAGTGGGGGAGAGAGGGATGGGGGTGTAGTAGGAGGAGGGGGAGGAGAGGGAGAGAGGGGGTGAGGAGAGGAGAGATGGAGAGGGGGAGGAGAGAGGGGTGGGGGAGGGAGGAGAGGAGAGAGGGGAGGAGGAGGGGGAAGATGGGGTACCACCTCCAGTTTAAATTCCTTTTGGAATATTTTGAAGGACCAAGAAACCAAGAACCTAGAAGCAAGAATCCAGGATTGATGAAATGCATCAGTGTAACCTCCAGTCTATTCTATGCTTCAGTTCTCTATTGCTCTTAGTTGAGTTTAGATTATTGTCACGTGTACCGAGGTACAGTGAAAGGCTTTTGTTGCGTGCTAACCAGCCAGTGGCAAGACAATACATGATTACAATCGAGCCATTCACAGTGTATAAATACATGATAAGGGAACAAGGTTTAGTGCGAGGTAAAGCCAGCAACGTCCAATTAAGTATAGTCCGAGGGTCACCAAAGAGGTAGATTGACTGAAATCTGAAGAAGGGTCTCGACCTGCAACGTCACCCATTCCTTCACGCCAGAGAAGCTGCCTGTCCCGCTGAGTTACTCCAGCATTTTGTGTCTATCTTAGAGGTAGATAATAGTTCAGGACTGCTCTCTGGTTGTGGTAAGATCAGTTACCTGATCCAGGCTCGAAATAAACCGTCCCTGTATGGAAATAAACCGTCCCGGTGTGTGTTTTCACACTTGTCTGACTTTTGCCTGATGGGAGAGGGGTGAAGAGGGAGTGGCCAGGGTGCGACTCGTCCTTGATTATGCTGCTGGCCTTGCCGAGGCAGCGTGAGGTATAAACGGAGTCAATGGAAGGGAGGTTGGTTTGTGTGACGGTCTGGGCTGTGTCCACAATTCGCTGCGATTTCTTGCGGTCTTGGATGGAGCTGTTCCCAAACGAAGCTGTTTTGCATCCTGACAAAATGCTTTCTATGGCACAGGTGCAGAAGAGCATTGAGATGCACACTGCAGCTAGTGAGCAGTACTCGCCGTCAGCTATATAGCGTTGGCCTTGGCAGAAATGCCTGCATCCCATGCATAAATATAATCAATCAATCAATCAATCAATCAGTTTTATTCATCACAGAGATGATGCCTCTCATATGATCAATGCTGTGGTTTAGATTTCTCTTGCCTTTGTGTCTCCCTCTCAGATTCTGTTTGTCTTACTCTCATTCTGCCTCTGTTCCCTTTGCTCAATCTTTCATTCTTCTCACACATTTATTTTTAGCCTTTGGCAACTTCAAGCAATTGTCTGATTTCCTGTAGTTTGAAGACCAGCTTTTCCTCCTGTCCTCACGCTAACCTCCCACCAATGCTATGCTATTCCCATCAATATTATTGTTGATGAAATGAAGTATGACAGGATTTTATCAAGTCTCTATCTTGTAACTCCTTCCCCTCCTTTAGAAAATATTACATAAAATGTAATGGATTTCCATACTCTACTGTACATCCATACTGGTATCTCTTCATAGAACACTGACTTTGAAGTACAAATAGACTCAGTTTTGTCCATTAACCATATTTTCCGTAAATGGTATCAAGGTTCCCTGCTATTGATTTAATCTGACGATCTAGATAGATTTCGGATTGGTTCAGGAACACCTTATTCTGTACAGCCATCAGGCTATTAAACATTACAACCTCCAATAAGCTCTGATCCTCAAAGACTTTTATTGCACTATTTTGGGTTCTTTTTAATGTGTGCATGCGTGGTTTTGGTTTGGAAATATACATATATATATAATACTAGACCAAGTGCAGACCCGTTGGGTCTGCTCCCCCAACGCAGCCATTCCCTACCTGTAGCCCCCACGGGAGACGTGGTCCTCCAACTCAAGCGGCTCAGGAATCAGCAGCGCGGCTGTTTTTAAATATCGTCTTTGAGGAGAGATGTGGGCGTCAGCAGCCGTTATGGTCGCTGGCCAGCAGGAGGCGACAAAATGAGTGAGTGGGGGGAGAGAAGGATTTTATTAAAAATGTGTACATAAACACGACGAAATTTAATGAGGAGTGGATACTTAGAGTGAAAAGTGAAATCTCTACCGAAATGGAAAAAATCTTGGCGTTTGTAGGTCAGGTGTTGGCGTAGCAACGAATCAAAGGCTAGCAGCCACAAGTCAGGCAGAAACACACACACACAGCCAGCCGGAAGCCAGCCAGCAGGCACACAGTAGATAGATAGATAGATAGATAGATAGATAGATAGATAGATAGATAGATAGATAGATAGATAGATAGATAGATAGATAGATAGATAGATAGATAATATATCTATAACACTAGACCAAGTGCAGACCCATTGGGACTGCTCCCCCAACGCATCTGTTCCCTACCCGTAACCTCCACGGAGTCGTGGTGCTCCGACTCACGCCATTTCCGAGCATAAGATTCCAGCACTCCTCTTGCCTACCTCAGCAGTGATCTCAAAAAAAATTCCAATTGCACTTGCAGTGCGCGTTTCAATAGCAATTTGCCGTCCCCCTGATAGTCTATCCATTGTGATGTCCAGTTGAAGCTGCCATTGTGATGTCATCAGTTGAAGCTGGTCGGTTAGAAATTGAAGGTGTTTTGACTTAAAAAAAAAAATCAGTAATAAGTCAAGAAAAAAAGCATAAAGTGTTCAGTGAAAGTGATCTTTGCCTAGAGGGGAAAATATAGGATTGAACTAGACTAAGGATTGAACTAGACTAAGACCCGTTGGGTCCCAGCATCACACAGGAGGGCTGGTCATCCAACGCAATATTCCACATAAGGGGGGGCTTTCTGGAGCGCTAGGATGGGTGTTGTGGGCTGCAGGGACTGGTTTCCAGAGGGCTAGTATGCAAATTGTGCGCCAAATAGGTTCTTGGGCTGGCGTCTCAGTTAATCAAGCCTGTTGTGCTGGCAACTCACTCACTCACAGCTGGTGGGCTGGTAGTTGACTCACGGCTAATCCTTGAAATTCTATTTCAAGCAGGGTATAAGGCCACCAAATTCAAGTGCAGTTTCTTACCACTTCTAGCAGGGTGCAAGGCCACCAAATTCAAGTGCAGTTTCATACCATTTGAAGTAGGGTGCAAAGCCACTAAAGACAGCAAGTCATGACCTCTCCCTCCTCCATCTTGCAGAGACTGAGCCACACCCACATTTCTGGGTTTTATAACCCCTCCCCCCAGAAAAAGTGTGGCTCTCATGGAGTGATTGACAGGAGAGAGATTCTCAACATTTTTTTTTAAACTAATAACACTTTTATTTTTCATTGATGGGAAGAATTCTCTGCACCTGCTCAGCGGAGGGGGGACTGAGTAAGATGGCCAAAAATCACAGCCGTAAGTGGTAGCGTTTTATCTAAAATCAATATACAGTGCAAACAGGAAGTAAGTGCATTTACGGTAGTGCCTTTTAACTTCAAGCCAAAGCACCCATGCCACCATTTGCAGTAAGTAGTGCATTTCAACTTCAAGCCAATGCACCCATTCCACCATTTGCAGTAAGTGCCTTTCAACTTCAAGCCAAAGCAACCAAGCCACCATTTGCAGTAAGTAGTGCCTTTCAACTTCAAGCCAAAGCTCCCAAGCCACCATTTGCAGTAAGTAGTGCCTTTCAACTTCAAACCAAAGCACCAAGCCACCACTTGCAGTAAGTAGTGCCTTTCAACTTCATGCCACCATTTGCATTGCCTTTCAACTTAATGCCAAAGCACCCAAGCCACCATTTGCAGTAAGTAGTGCCTTTCAACTTCAAGTCAAAGCTCCCAAGCCACCATTTGCAGTAAGTAGTGCCTTTCAACTTCAAGTCAAAGCTCCCAAGCCACCATTTGCAGTAAGTAATAATAATATTTATAATAATAATATTTATTTATATAGCACTTTTCAACAAAACCAGTATTTGAACCAAAGTGCTTTACAGAGATTGATTAAATTAATTGAACAGATCAATGCAATAAATCCATACAAATCAAAAAAAGAGAAACAAGAGAAAAAGAAAAAAGTAGTGCCTTTCAGTACACCATAGAAATCAGTAAGTGGTGTCCCCCCACAGCAAGCCAATTCACAAGCCATGATTTGCAGGAAAAAATGCCAGTTTCAACCCTCATAGCTCCCAAGCGGGGCCCATTTGCAGTAAGCCTCCTCAGCCAACCCGGTGTTTCTTCAACCTGCCCGCAAAAGCTGGATCATCGGCGTCGGTGAATAGTCCTTCAGCAACTTGGACTGAAGCGGCCGCTTCCCGACCACCAGACTGCAACGACCAAAGTGCACTTTCAACTTCGCCGGCCGAACCCCCAATCTGGCGATCTCGGATCCCAGTGCTCCAACTTCAAACCAAAGTTCGACGGTCACAGTGCCCCGTAGCTTACCTTCAAGGCGACCCCCAAGCCATCGCCCGCTAGTAAGTAGGTGTCCCAGCAACTGCAAGCCAACACCCAAACATCGAAGCTGCAGTGCCCGGCAACTTCAAGCCACAATTTGCAGTAAGTAGTGCCTTTCAACTTCAAGCCACAATTTGCAGAAGTAAGTGCCGCGTTTCGGAGAAAAAAGCCGCATCTCCGACCAGGTAGGACTGGGGTTAAAAATAATTTCCCACTTCCCCTCCCCACCCAAGCCACATTAGCAGGAAGTAGTACCTCCAAGTCAAACACCCAAGCACCATTTGCAGTAAGTAGGCCTAAAAACTTCAATAAAGCAACCAATCCAATTTGCAGTAAGTAGGAGGAGCAACTTCATGCCACAACGGCGCAGCACCCCCACAGTCCGCCATCTTAATTATGTAGTGCCTTTCAACTTCAAGCCAAAGCAACCAAGCCACCATTTGCAGTAATAGTGCCTTTCAACTTCAACTAAACATGAAAATGGGTTTTGGGTTGAAGTAAAAAGCACTGCAAATGGTGGGTGGTCTAAACTTGACAACCTCCTGTTTGCACTGTATATTGATTTTAGATAAAATGCTATCACTTACGGCTGTGATATTTGGCCATCTTACTCGGGTGCAGAGGATTCTTCCCATTAATGAAAAATAAAAGTGTTATTAGTGTTTCAAAAATGTTGAGAATCTCTCTCCTGTCAATCACGCCGTGAAGGCCACACCTTTTCCGGTGGGAGGGGGGAAGGATTATAAAACCCGGAAGTGTGGGTGTGGCTCAGTCTCTGTATGATGGGGGAGGGAGAGGTCATGACTCTGTCTGAGCTGTGAATCAACCAAACACACTGAATGTCTACTGAACTGTGAGTGTGGTGTTTTGTGTGGTTTTATGGGTTTTGTTGGTTGGTTCGTGGTGGTTTCACCTTGCTTGAAATGGTATGAAACTGCACTTGAATTTGGTGACCTTGCACCCTGCTTGAAATGGTAGGAAAATGGATTGGAATTTGGTGGCCTTGCACACTGCTTGAAATGGAATTTCAAGGAATAGCCGTGAGTCAACTGCCAGCCCACCAGCTGTGAGTGAGCTGCCAGCACATCAGGCTTGAGGGACTGAGCTGCCACCCCGAGTATCCATTTGGCCCACAATGCCCATACTAGCCCTCTGGAGACCAGTCCCTTCAGCCCACAACACCCATACCAGTGCTCCAGAAAGCTCCCCCCCACTGGCCACCAATATTGGAATTGGTGAAGAGGTGGAATATTGCTTTGGGGGACCAGCCCTCCCGTGTGAACATGGGACCCAACGGGTCCCACTTAGTCTAGTTTGTTCTATATCTCGATATCACTGTCTACATCTCTCATTTCCCTTTCCCCTGACTCACAGTCTGAAGAAGGGTCTCGACCCGAAATGTCACCTATTCCTTTTCTCCAGTGATGCTGCCTGACCTGCTCAGTTACTCCAGCTTTTTATGTCTATCTTCTTGTTTCTAGACAGATTCCTTTGAAAGGTAGCATGATATACGTTGCATATTGAACTGCCTGAGCCACACATTCTCTGTGCATCATCCAATGCATAATTCAGTACCCTTTAGTAAAGCCTATTGGGAATAGCTTGTTGCTGTCAGGTCCTGGACTGGTCCTGGTAATTACAGAATGTGTGCTGAGAATAACAGGGAAGGGTCAAACAGAGAAACATCAAGGACACAAATAGACACAAAAAGCTGGAGTATCTCAGCGGGACAGGCACCATCTCTGGAGAAAAGGAATGGATGTTTCGGGTCTCGACCCATCTTCAGACTGGTTAGGGATAAGGGAAATGAGAGATATAAACTAAGATGTAGAGAGATTAAGAACAATTAATAAAATATGTGCAAAAAAGTAATGATGATAAAGGAAACAATGTAAGCTGTTTCTAGGGTGAAAATGAGAAGCTAATGCTACTTGGGTGGGGGAGGGATAGAGAGAGGGGGAATGCCGGGGCTACCTGAAGTGAGAGAAATCAATATTCATACCACTGGGCTGTAAGCTGCACAAGCAAAATATGAGATGCTGTTCCTCCAATTCATGTTTAGCCTCACTCTGACCACGGAGGAGACCGAGGACAGAAAGGTCAGTGTGGGAATGGGAAGGAGAATTAAAGTGTTTGGCAACCGGGAGATCAGGTATGTTCATGCGGAGGTGTTCAGTGAAACGATCGCCCAGCCTACATTTTAGTTCTGCAACATCAAGGGCATCTCTCTCTGAGACTTACATTGGTGGTGGGTCCAATGTTAAATGTCTCTGTACAATGGGTTTGGAAGAAGGATGAAGGAGAGTCGCTGTTGAACATGATTGATGCATCTCTCCAATGACAGTAATTAACTGAAGCCTAGAAGTTTAAGGAAAATTGCAGCATAAGGAACTGCAGATGTACGTTTACAAAAACATCACACTGCTGGGGTAACTCAGCTGGTCAAGCAGCACATCTGGAGGACATGAATAGATGACGTTTCAGATAGAAACATTTCTTTAGAATGATTAGGCAACATTTCAGGCCTTTCTTCAGATCCAGGAAGACCTTGTCTGTAGGAAGGAACTGCAGGTGCTGGTTTAATCCAAAGATAGATACAAAATTATGGAATTCTCAGCGGTCAGACAGCATCTCTGGAGAAAAGGAATAGGCGACGTTTCGGGTCGAGACCCTTCATCAGACTTGGAAGTACTTGGGATCCTGGGGAGCTGGAGGGATTTGAAGCATAGAAACATAGAACCATAGAAAATAGTTGAAGGAGTAGGCCACTCAGCCCCTTGAGCCAGCACCACCATTCAATATGATCATGGCTGATCATCCAAAATCAGTACCCCGTTCCTGCTTTTTCCCCATATCGTTTGATTCCCTTAGCCCTAAGAGCTAAATCTAACTCTCCCTTGAAAACATCCAGTGAATTGGCCTCCACTGCAGAGAATTCCACAGATTCACAACTCTCTGGGTGAAAAGGTTTTTCCTTGTCTCAGTCCTAAATGGCCTACCTCTTATTCTTAAACTGCGACCCCTGGTTCTGGGCTTCCCCAACATTAGGAACATTTTTCCTGCATCTACCCTGTCCAATCCTCTAAGAATTTTATATGTTTCTGTAAGATTCCCTCTCATCCTTCTAAATTCCACAAATACAAGCCCAGTCGACCCATTCTTTCATCATATGATAGTCCTGCCATTCCGGAAATTAACCTGGTGAATGTAAACTGCACTCCCTCAATAGCAAGAATGTCCTTCCTCAAATTAGGAGATCAAAATGGCACACAATACTCCAGATGCGGTCTCACCAGGCCCCTGTACAACTACTGCAGGACCTCTTTACTCCTATACTCAAATCCTCTTGTTATGAAGGCCAACATGCCATTAGCTTTCTTCACTGCCTGCTGTACCTGCATGCTTACTTTCAGTGACTGATGTACAAGCACACCCAGGTCTCGTTGCACCTCCCCTTCTCTTAATTTGACACAATTCAGATAATAATCAGCTTTCCTGTTCTTGCCAAACAAAGTGGATAAGCTCACATTTATGCACATTATACTGCATCTGCCATGCATCTGCCTCTTCACCCACCCAACCTATCCAAGTCACCCTGCAGCCTCATAGCATCCTCCTCGCAGCTCACACTGCCACCCAGCTTTGTGTCATCCGCAAACTTAGAGATGTTACATTTAATTCCTTTGTCTAAATCGTTAATATATATTGTAAAGAACAGGGGTCCCAGCACCGAGCCTTGCGGCACCCCGGTAGTCACTGCCAGGCATTCTGAAAAGCGCCCATTAATTCCTACTCTTGAATGAATGAATGATTGAATGAATGAATGATTGATTGAATGAATGAATAAGTTTATTAGCCAAATATTCACATACAAGGAATTTGCCTTGATACTCCGCCCGTAAGTGACAACATGACATACAGTGACAGTTAGAAATGACACATGAAACATTAAACATTAATAATAAAACATTATCGATTAAACATGCGAATTACATAAAATACCAGAGGAAAAGGAGGCTACAGATATTTGGTTATTGAGTAGAGCTACTACTCGTGGAAAAAGCTGTTTTTATGTCTGGCTGTGGCAGATTTGACAGTCCGGAGTCGCCTTCCAGAGGGAAAATGATTCAAAGAGTTTGTGGCCAGGGTGAGAGGGGTCAGAGATGATATTACCCGCTCGCTTCCTGGCCCTTGCAGTGTACCTCCCGTCAATGGAGGGAAGGTTGCTGCCAATAACCTTCTCAGCTGCAGCCTCCGGATGTCGTGCTTGGTGGCTGAGCCAAACCAGACCATAATGGAGAAGGTGAGAACAGACTATACAATGGCCGTATAGAATTTGTTTCCTGTCTGCCAACAAGTTCTCTATCCATATCAATACCCTACATCCAATACCATGTGCTCTAATTTTGCACACCAATCTTTTGTGTGGGACCTTATCAAAGGCCTTTTGAAAGTCCAGATACACCACATCCACTGGCTCGCCCTTATCCATTCTACTTGTTACATCCTTAAACAATTCAAGATGATTAGCCAAGCATGATTTCCCCTTCATGAATCCAGGCTGTCTTTGACTGAATTTAATTTTATCTAATCAAGCCAACTATTCACTCAACTAATTAGGATGTCTCAGCCAATCCACTCACTCACTCGTCTGGCTGCTGCTCCTCTGCGATCTTCCAGGTAATTGCCTCGGGCTGCCTCTTGGTGCTCTTTTTAAACTCCCCAAACTTTTCTTACCTAGGAGAAAGTTTTCCTTCAGCCAATCCACTCATTCGCTGGTCTGGCTGTTGCTCCTCTGTGATCTTCACGGTAATTCTGGAGGAGAAGCAGCCAGAACAGCGAGTGAGTGGATGCCGCCATCATCATCCATCTGTAATGCGACGTTCTGCAGAGTGGGACACACATGGGAAGTAGGATCAGGAGGCTACTTGGACTCATGAAGCTGTCTCATAATTCAGGGTGGAAATAACTAAAGGGCCTGCCCCACGAGCATGCGACTGCACGCGGCAAGCGCGACCTAACCGGAAGCGGGGGCCGCGAGGAAGTCACGCGGAGGTCGAGTGATCCACGTACAGGGCCGGTCCCACCAGCATGCGCCTGCATGCGGCAAGCACGACCAAACCGGAATCGGGGGCCGCGCGGAGGTCGAGTGATTGACGTGAAGTTCGAGCGAAGTCCGCGGGAAGTTCGCGCGTGACGTACGGCGTTGTGACGTTGCGCACGCCCATCGAGGCGGTACGTACAGCGTCGAGGTGCCTGCGGGCCGGCAGGCCGTAGCCGCGCGTGATTTTTGAACACTGTCAGTTTTTCGCAATGTCGGGACCAGCTTCGCACAACTCCATACGGCTCCGGTGATCAAAGTGGGACCGGCCCCGCTAGGCAGTACGGCTCAAGCGACCACGTTAGTTCGCGCTTGCCACATGCAGTCGCATGCTCGTGGGACCGGCTCTTTACCTTCCACTTCAACAACACTTTCCGGCACACGTCCCATACCTCCAGATTACTGTGATATCAAGAAATCTCAAAATCTTAGTTTTTATTGCAATTAATGACGGCGCAATCTCACTGTTCTGGAGTAAAGAATTCCAAATTCATGACTCTTTGAATGAATGATGGATGATTGAGATTACAACCTTCACGTGGTCCTTCCTGTTATGACGAATGCAATCAACCTGGCGTGCACAATCAAATAAGATCAAATAGAACATGTTGTCCTACAACTTTAGGCTGTGCACGCCATACGCAAGAAGAAGAAGAAGAATTAAGAAATTCTTCCTTATTTCAGTTGCAATGGCCAACCCTTTATAGTGAGATTGTGGTCCCAAGTCCTAGACACCTGACCTGGGGGAACCATCCTCACTGCAGCTATCCTACTGAGCCCACTTAAGAGCACTCTTCATTTAGTGGGGTCATCCAGCGTTCCACAAAATTGTAAGGTAAAGATTCCCATTCTATTCAATGTGTAAGAAGGAACTGCAGATGCGGGTTTACACTGAAAATAGACACAAAATACTGGAGCAACAAAGCATTCCTGGCTGTATTGTGACCAGCTGAGTTACTCCAGCTTTTTGTGTCTCTCTATAATTATACGGGTGCTGTCTGTAGGTAGTTTTGTACGTTCTCCCTGTGACCTGTGTGAGTTTTCCCTGTGTTCTGGTTTCCCCACACTCTAGGTTTGTAGGTTAATTTGCTTCAGTAAAAATTTTAAGTCGTCCCTAGTGCGAATGTGCAGGGATCGCTGGTCGGCGCGGACTCAGTGGGCCAAGCGGCCTGTTTCTGTGCTGCATCACTAAACTAAACTAAACTCCCAGAATTGTATATGTCATATAAATACTTTCACAACCTTCCTAGCTTTAGCAATGACGTGCGTATGGATCACTCAGCACCCGCACTCCATATGGAACAGCTTTCTTTACACTTTGTGATCTCTCCACTTTCTTTCCACCAAAATGTATCAACTCGCATTTCTCTGCAATAAAACGTACCTTGCATTTGCTTATTCCACCAATCTGTTTATATCCTGCTGCAGTTTGTCACTATGTTTTTTGAAGTTCACGATAGTGTCAAGTTTCATGTCATCTGTAAACATTGAATCTGTGGATTGCATTCCCAAGTCTGTCATTAATATAGAATTGGATGCCATGGTGGTGCAGCGGTAGAGTTGCTGCCTCACAGCGCCTGTGACCCGGGTTCGTTCCTGACTCCGGGTGCTGTCTGTATGGAGTTTGCACGTTCTCCCTGTGACCTGCGTGGGTTTTCTCTGAGATCTTCAGTTTCCTCCCACACTCCAAAGACGTACAGGTTTGTACGTTAATTGGCTTAAATAATTGTAAATTGTAACTAGTGTGTGTAGGATAGTGTTAATGTGCGGTGATCGCTGGCCGGTGCGGACTTGGTGGGCTGAAGGGCCTATTTACACATTGTATCACTAAACTAAACTAATTCTAAAAAGCATTGCCCAAAAGCCCTTGAAGAACACCAACATTTGCATTACTCCCGTCTGAAAGTAGCTGTTGTTCACCATGATCCTATCCTGCCTCTTGCTTAGTCAACTTCATATCCATGCTATCAATATCCTGTCCATACCATGTACTTCAACTTTCCTGATAAGCCTGATATGCGGCACTTTATCAAAAGCCTTCTGTGTATCCATGTACACCATATCTCCTGCATTACCCTCATTAACTCTATCTGTAACTCATGAAAACATTCTAGTAAATTGGCTAAAAGTAATGGAACTTTAATCAATCCTTGTTAGCTTATATGAAAATGTCATGTTAGCCTAAATAAACCGTGACATTGATCTGTTAGCCTGGATAGGGACAGGCAGCATCTCTGGAGAGAAGGAATGGGAGACGTTTCGGGTCGAGACCCTTCTCCAGACTTTATTTTGAAGAGATGGAGGAATCACAGAGGGGGAGCAGCGAGAGATGATGTTGCTGAACTCTCACCGGAGAGAGGAGGACACTCTTCAAAGTGGACATATGAGGAGATTTCGTAGTGGAACGGACAAAATTTGTAGGAAAGAACTACAGATCGATATCGAAGGTAGACACAAAATGCTGGAGTAACTCAGCGGGACAACAGGCAGTATCTCCGGAGAGAAGGAATGGGTAACGTTTCAGGTCGAGACCCTTCAGACTCTGAAGAAGATCAGAATGGATACCAGAGCTCACTGAGTTGTAGGTTAGCACACCTGGGCCTTGGTGGCAAAATGAGGAGAAAGATATTGCAGTTAATAAGAAATTTACCGTAGAATCGTAGAGTGATACAGTGTGGAAACAGACCCATCGACCCAACTTGCCCACACCAGCCAACAATGTCCCAGCGACCCTAGTCCCACCTGCCTGCGTTTGGTCCATATCCCTTCAAACTTGTCCTATCTATGTACCTGTCTAACTGTTTCTTAAATGATGGGATAGTCCCAGCCTCAATTATCTCCTCTGGCAGCTTGTTCCATACACCCACCACCGTAGGTGTGAAAAAGTTACCCCTCTGATTCCTATTAAATCTTTTCCCCTTCGCCTTGAGCCTATGGCCTCTGGTCCTCGATTCCCCTACTCTGGGCAAGAGACTCTGTGCATCTACTCGATCTATTCCTCTCATGATCCTATACATCTCTATAAGATCTCCCCTCATCCTCCTGCGCTCCATGGAATAGAGACCCAGCCTACACAACGACACCCTCTAGTCCTGGCAACTTCGTTGTAAATCTTCTCCTGAACCCTTTCAAGCTTGACAATATTTTTCCTATAACATGGTGCCCAGAACTGAACACAATACTCTAAATGCAGTCTCACTAATGTCTTATACAACTGCAACATGACCTCCCAACTTCTATTCTCAATACTCTGACTGATGAAGGCCAAAGTCCCAAAAATCTTTTTGACCACCTTATCTACCTGTTACTCGACCTTCAAGGAACCATACATCTGCCAGATCACTCTGCTCTACAACACTACACATAGCCCTGCCCTTGTTCAACATCCCAAAATGCAACACCTTCCCAAAATACTTTTCTCTGTATTAAATTCCATCAACCATTCCTCCGCCCACCTGGCCAATCGATCCAGATCCTGCTGCAATCTTTCACAACCATTTTCATCATCTGCAAAACCATTAACTTTTGTATCATCAGCAAACTTGCTAATCTTGCTCTGTATGTTCTCATCCAAATCATTAATGCAGATGACAAACAGTAACGGGCCCAGCACCAAACCCTGAGGCACACCACTAGTCACAGGCCTCCATTCTGAGAGGCAACCTTCCACCATCACCCTTCCTTCCATGGAGCCAATTTGCTATCCATTCAGCTATCTCTCCTTGGATCCCATGCAATCTAACCTTCCAGAACAACCTACCATGTGGCACCTTGTCGAACGCATTATTGAAGTCCATGTACACAACATCTACAGCTCTTCCCTCATCAACCCTTTTGATCACGTCTTCAAAAAACTCAATCAGATTTGTAAGACACGACCTCCCACGTACAAAACCATGCCGACTATCCCAAATCAGCCCTTGCCCATCCAAATGCCTGTATATCCTATCCCTCAGAATGCTCTTTAGTAACTTTCCAACTACAGATGTTAAGCTCACCGGCCTATAGTTCCCATCATTTTCCCTGCAGCCCTTCTTGAATAGAGATTTGCCACCCTCCAGTCTTCCGGCCCGCTCCTGTAATTAAGGACGACTCGTAAATTTCAACCAGGGCTCCTGCAATTTCCTACAATCTAGTTTCCCACAATGTAATCGGATATATCTGATCAGGCCCTGGAGATTTGTCTACCTTCATACACGATAGTACCTTCGTTACTTCTTCGATGGTAACCCTGACTGCTCTCAAGACACTTCCATTGACTGGCCCAAGTCCCTCTGTCCTACTGCATCTTTCTCCTTGGTAAATACAGAGGGGAAATACTCATTGAGATGAAATACCCATCTCCTGTGGCTCCACAGTGATGCTATTTCAAACATGAACATAATGATGATGCAACCTAATCATTTGTTATTCAGGCCAAAATTCCCATTATACCACGTCAAAGAAAAATAATTATAAGCAAATACACCAACAAAGGAATTAACATTTAATGCCTCCAGATTGATGACAAGTCTATATACACTTTTTGCAATATGATATCATTGTGTGTCTCTCACCCATTAATATTAGTGTGTCGCCCTATTTTCTATGTTTAAATGTGTTAAGCTAAGCTGTAAGACAAAAGTCCTAGGAATCAGTTTAGTTTACTGTTACACGTACTGAGGTACAGCGACAAGCTTTTGTGTCATGCTAACCAGTCCATGGAAAGACCCTGCTGAGTGGTCCCCTCTTTCCCCCCCCCCCCCCATTCCTCCCCCCCCCCCCCAAGAGCTGTCTCCCTCGGATGGTCACGTCGCACATCGACCCGGCACAGACCTATTTGCACTTTATACTGTTTTACTGTAAAATCATGTTTCTCTGTGTATCTAAATTCTTAGTTGATTAGGTTATGACATCGGATGGAAGCTGCATACCAAATCTCGTTGTACCTGTGTGCAATGACAATAAAATATATTATTATTATTATTATTATAAATCTCCGTGGAACAGTGCACAAGGCTCAGCAGTGGCTGCAGTGTTTACTCGGAGATTGTGACAGCAT